>NC_064627.1:248940398-249215327 GCF_023864275.1 Schistocerca cancellata
AAATTCATTCTTTAGAAACACATCTAGAATGCTCATTGAGTACCATTTTATTTTGTCGAAAATGTGGAATCACGTAAAGTAAGTATTCAAATCTGCATGTGTCATTATTATATTTATAACGAATGCCGAATGTTTTTCTTTTACATCTCCGGTCTGCCACATTTTCTAACATAATTTCGATTACAGGCTGAGCAACGATAATTTCTTACACTCACGTCGTGGTTTATGTCTACCATTCGTAATCTCCCTCGTTCTCTCTGCTTTCAACTGTGAAACTGGGATGTCTCGAACGCTACACAGCGCGTGCGTAAATCTTAGCGCTTCAAGGAGAGTGACGTGCCTCCTCAGTAGTCTCCATGTTCTTGATGCGGATGACAGGACGTCAAGCACCGCCTGTGAGTCACGAATGACCTCTTACTTTGAGAAGCAATCACTCCAGGAGGTTTTCTCCTTTGTGCCTTTAACCTGACCACTTGCGTGCAAGAAACACACATGTCCAATACTTGGAAATAAATTTCGACAGACATTTATACTGAGAGATGATAGTTTTAGAAGTGTGTCAAATGTAGCCTCTCTTATATTTTGAAGTCACTAGTGAAGCAGCTCATCTCAGTTTGCAATTGAAAATACAACTCATGGAAAAATATGCAGTCGAGTCTTGAGATATGTGCCTGAATTTTGTAATGGCTGAATGCGGAATTCGACGAAAGGGTTACACTTTCTAGCAAATAATGTGTGCGTAATTGTTTGATCTAGGAAGAAATCGTAGGAATATGGGCGAATACCGAAAGTGAGACTAGAAAGAGTCGGGTGTAGGTCTGGGCGTATCGGACAGGCTGCTACACAGTTCCCACTCTCTGACGCTATCCTTCTGCTAACCGCCACGGGGACTTTTGGCTGCTCAGTTTCCTGCCTGGCCCGGTGCACCCCTCCTTAGCTAACCTGGTCGCCCAAGACTCCTCTTAAGCGACCATATTGATGACGATCTCAGTGCGGACGCCAGATCAACACAGGATGCTGCGAAACAGTACTCCCATCCTCAGACCATCCACTACACCCGGCCTCCAGGTCGCTGGATTACAGGAGCACGCCACCACTCCCAGCCGCCAGCGTAATTCTTTCAACCGCCACTTTACCTACAATCTGCGATGTCAACGAACTATTTTTTCTCCATACTCACAGCTTACTCGCCGATTTATCACGAAAACTAATGTGTATAGTGTACTTATTCATTTCTTACTTTGCGTTTCGACGAGAAAGTACACTGCTGCGTATGAAACGAACTGTTGTTACCTTGTGGATCCACGTTGCAGTTTCAGTCACGAATGCAATTCCTTCCTTCACTTAGAGAAAGAAAAAACCACTTTGGTAACTAATGGTACCGTCTCTAGCCGTCACATGTACCCTCTCTTGGTATTGGTGCGAAGAAAATATTGCACTCGATAGTGTCAACACCTTATTCTATTCTTTAATGCAGTTATTTTGCATTGAAAAAGGAAATTCATTCTTTAGAAACACATCTAGAATGCTCATTGAGTACCATTTTATTTTGTCGAAAATGTGGAATCACGTAAAGTAAGTATTCAAATCTGCATGTGTCATTATTATATTTATAACGAATGCCGAATGTTTTTCTTTTACATCTCCGGTCTGCCACATTTTCTAACATAATTTCGATTACAGGCTGAGCAACGATAATTTCTTACACTCACGTCGTGGTTTATGTCTACCATTCGTAATCTCCCTCGTTCTCTCTGCTTTCAACTGTGAAACTGAGATGTCTCGAACGCTACACAGCGCGTGCGTAAATCTTAGCGCTTCAAGGAGAGTGACGTGCCTCCTCAGTAGTCTCCATGTTGTTGATGCGGATGACAGGACGTCAAGCACCGCCTGTGAGTCACGAATGACCTCTTACTTTGAGAAGCAATCACTCCAGGAGGTTTTCTCCTTTGTGCCTTTAACCTGACCACTTGCGTGCAAGAAACACACATGTCCAATACTTGGAAATAAATTTCGACAGACATATATACTGAGAGATGATAGTTTTAGAAGTGTGTCAAATGTAGCCTCTCTTATATTTTTTTAAGTCACTAGTGAAGCAGCTCATCAAAGTTTGCAATTGAAAATACAACTCATGGAAAAATATGTAGTCAAGTCTTGAGATATGTGCCTGAATTTTGTAATGGCTGAATGCGGAATTCGACGAAAGGGTTACACTTTCTAGCAAATAATGTGTGCGTAATTGTTTGATCTAGGAAGAAATCGTAGGAATATGGGCGAATACCGAAAGTAAGACTAAAAAGAGTTGGGTGTAGGTCTGGGCGTATCGGACAGGCTGCTACACAGTTCCCACTCTCTGACGCTATCCTTCTGCTAACCGCCACGGGGACTTTTGGCTGCTCAGTTTCCTGCCTGGCCCGGTGCACCCCTCCTTAGCTAACCTGGTCGCCCAAGACTCCTCTTAAGCGACCATATTGATGACGATCTCAGTGCGGACGCCAGATCAACACAGGATGCTGCGAAACAGTACTCCCATCCTCAGACCATCCACTACACCCGGCTTCCAGGTCGCTGGATTACAGGAGCACGCCACCACTCCCAGCCGCCAGCGTAATTCTTTCAACCGCCACTTTACCTACAATCTGCGATGTCAACGAACTATTTTTTCTCCATACTCACAGCTTACTCGCCGATTTATCACGAAAACTAATGTGTATAGTGTACTTATTCATTTCTTACTTTGCGTTTCGACGAGAAAGTACACTGCTGCGTATGAAACGAACTGTTGTTACCTTGTGGATCCACGTTGCAGTTTCAGTCACGAATGCAATTCCTTCCTTCACTTAGAGAAAGAAAAAACCACTTTGGTAACTAATGGTACCGTCTCTAGCCGTCACATGTACCCTCTCTTGGTATTGGTGCGAAGAAAATATTGCACTCGATAGTGTCAACACCTTATTCTATTCTTTAATGCAGTTATTTTGCATTGAAAAAGGAAATTCATTCTTTAGAAACACATCTAGAATGCTCATTGAGTACCATTTTATTTTGTCGAAAATGTGGAATCACGTAAAGTAAGTATTCAAATCTGCATGTGTCATTATTATATTTATAACGAATGCCGAATGTTTTTCTTTTACATCTCCGGTCTGCCACATTTTCTAACATAATTTCGATTACAGGCTGAGCAACGATAATTTCTTACACTCACGTCGTGGTTTATGTCTACCATTCGTAATCTCCCTCGTTCTCTCTGCTTTCAACTGTGAAACTGAGATGTCTCGAACGCTACACAGCGCGTGCGTAAATCTTAGCGCTTCAAGGAGAGTGACGTGCCTCCTCAGTAGTCTCCATGTTGTTGATGCGGATGACAGGACGTCAAGCACCGCCTGTGAGTCACGAATGACCTCTTACTTTGAGAAGCAATCACTCCAGGAGGTTTTCTCCTTTGTGCCTTTAACCTGACCACTTGCGTGCAAGAAACACACATGTCCAATACTTGGAAATAAATTTCGACAGACATTTATACTGAGAGATGATAGTTTTAGAAGTGTGTCAAATCTAGCCTCTCTTATATTTTGAAGTCACTAGTGAAGCAGCTCATCTCAGTTTGCAATTGAAAATACAACTCATGGAAAAATATGCAGTCAAGTCTTGAGATATGTGCCTGAATTTTGTAATGGCTGAATGCGGAATTCGACGAAAGGGTTACACTTTCTAGCAAATAATGTGTGCGTAATTGTTTGATCTAGGAAGAAATCGTAGGAATATGGGCGAATACCGAAAGTGAGACTAGAAAGAGTCGGGTGTAGGTCTGGGCGTATCGGACAGGCTGCTACACAGTTCCCACTCTCTGACGCTATCCTTCTGCTAACCGCCACGGGGACTTTTGGCTGCTCAGTTTCCTGCCTGGCCCGGTGCACCCCTCCTTAGCTAACCTGGTCGCCCAAGACTCCTCTTAAGCGACCATATTGATGACGATCTCAGTGCGGACGCCAGATCAACACAGGATGCTGCGAAACAGTACTCCCATCCTCAGACCATCCACTACACCCGGCCTCCAGGTCGCTGGATTACAGGAGCACGCCACCACTCCCAGCCGCCAGCGTAATTCTTTCAACCGCTACTTTACCTACAATCTGCGATGTCAACGAACTATTTTTTCTCCATACTCACAGCTTACTCGCCGATTTATCACGAAAACTAATGTGTATAGTGTACTTATTCATTTCTTACTTTGCGTTTCGACGAGAAAGTACACTGCTGCGTATGAAACGAACTGTTGTTACCTTGTGGATCCACGTTGCAGTTTCAGTCACGAATGCAATTCCTTCCTTCACTTACAGAAAGAAAAAACCACTTTGGTAACTAATGGTACCGTCTCTAGCCGTCACATGTACCCTCTCTTGGTATTGGTGCGAAGAAAATATTGCACTCGATAGTGTCAACACCTTATTCTATTCTTTAATGCAGTTATTTTGCATTGAAAAAAACAAAATTCATTCTTTAGAAACACATCTAGAATGCTCATTGAGTACCATTTTATTTTGTCGAAAATGTGGAATCACATAAAGTTAGTATTCAAATCTGCATGTGTCATTATTATATTTATAACGAATGCCGAATGTTTTTCTTTTACATCTCCGGTCTGCCACATTTTCTAACATAATTTCGATTACAGGCTGAGCAACGATAATTTCTTACACTCACGTCGTGGTTTATGTCTACCATTCGTAATCTCCCTCGTTCTCTCTGCTTTCAACTGTGAAACTGAGATGTCTCGAACGCTACACAGCGCATGCGTAAATCTTAGCGCTTCAAGGAGAGTGACGTGCCTCCTCAGTAGTCTCCATGTTGTTGATGCGGATGACAGGACGTCAAGCACCGCCTGTGAGTCACGAATGACCTCTTACTTTGAGAAGCAATCACTCCAGGAGGTTTTCTCCTTTGTGCCTTTAACCTGACCACTTGCGTGCAAGAAACACACATGTCCAATACTTGGAAATAAATTTCGACAGACATATATACTGAGAGATGATAGTTTTAGAAGTGTGTCAAATGTAGCCTCTCTTATATTTTTTTAAGTCACTAGTGAAGCAGCTCATCTCAGTTTGCAATTGAAAATACAACTCATGGAAAAATATGTAGTCAAGTCTTGAGATATGTGCCTGAATTTTGTAATGGCTGAATGCGGAATTCGACGAAAGGGTTACACTTTCTAGCAAATAATGTGTGCGTAATTGTTTGATCTAGGAAGAAATCGTAGGAATATGGGCGAATACCGAAAGTGAGACTAGAAAGAGTCGGGTGTAGGTCTGGGCGTATCGGACAGGCTGCTACACAGTTCCCACTCTCTGACGCTATCCTTCTGCTAACCGCCACGGGGACTTTTGGCTGCTCAGTTTCCTGCCTGGCCCGGTGCACCCCTCCTTAGCTAACCTGGTCGCCCAAGACTCCTCTTAAGCGACCATATTGATGACGATCTCAGTGCGGACGCCAGATCAACACAGGATGCTGCGAAACACTACTCCCACCCTCAGACCATCCACCACACCCGGCCTCCAGGTCGCTGGATTACAGGAGCACGCCACCACTCCCAGCCGCCAGCGTAATTCTTTCAACCGCTACTTTACCTACAATCTGCGATGTCAACGAACTATTTTTTCTCCATACTCACAGCTTACTCGCCGATTTATCACGAAAACTAATGTGTATAGTGTACTTATTCATTTCTTACTTTGCGTTTCGACGAGAAAGTACACTGCTGCGTATGAAACGAACTGTTGTTACCTTGTGGATCCACGTTGCAGTTTCAGTCACGAATGCAATTCCTTCCTTCACTTAGAGAAAGAAAAAACCACTTTGGTAACTAATGGTACCGTCTCTAGCCGTCACATGTACCCTCTCTTGGTATTGGTGCGAAGAAAATATTGCACTCGATAGTGTCAACACCTTATTCTATTCTTTAATGCAGTTATTTTGCATTGAAAAAAACAAAATTCATTCTTTAGAAACACATCTAGAATGCTCATTGAGTACCATTTTATTTTGTCGAAAATGTGGAATCACATAAAGTTAGTATTCAAATCTGCATGTGTCATTATTATATTTATAACGAATGCCGAATGTTTTTCTTTTACATCTCCGGTCTGCCACATTTTCTAACATAATTTCGATTACAGGCTGAGCAACGATAATTTCTTACACTCACGTCGTGGTTTATGTCTACCATTCGTAATCTCCCTCGTTCTCTCTGCTTTCAACTGTGAAACTGAGATGTCTCGAACGCTACACAGCGCATGCGTAAATCTTAGCGCTTCAAGGAGAGTGACGTGCCTCCTCAGTAGTCTCCATGTTCTTGATGCGGATGACAGGACGTCAAGCACCGCCTGTGAGTCACGAATGACCTCTTACTTTGAGAAGCAATCACTCCAGGAGGTTTTCTCCTTTGTGCCTTTAACCTGACCACTTGCGTGCAAGAAACACACATGTCCAATACTTGGAAATAAATTTCGACAGACATTTATACTGAGAGATGATAGTTTTAGAAGTGTGTCAAATCTAGCCTCTCTTATATTTTGAAGTCACTAGTGAAGCAGCTCATCTCAGTTTGCAATTGAAAATACAACTCATGGAAAAATATGCAGTCAAGTCTTGAGATATGTGCCTGAATTTTGTAATGGCTGAATGCGGAATTCGACGAAAGGGTTACACTTTCTAGCAAATAATGTGTGCGTAATTGTTTGATCTAGGAAGAAATCGTAGGAATATGGGCGAATACCGAAAGTGAGACTAGAAAGAGTCGGGTGTAGGTCTGGGCGTATCGGACAGGCTGCTACACAGTTCCCACTCTCTGACGCTATCCTTCTGCTAACCGCCACGGGGACTTTTGGCTGCTCAGTTTCCTGCCTGGCCCGGTGCACCCCTCCTTAGCTAACCTGGTCGCCCAAGACTCCTCTTAAGCGACCATATTGATGACGATCTCAGTGCGGACGCCAGATCAACACAGGATGCTGCGAAACAGTACTCCCATCCTCAGACCATCCACTACACCCGGCCTCCAGGTCGCTGGATTACAGGAGCACGCCACCACTCCCAGCCGCCAGCGTAATTCTTTCAACCGCTACTTTACCTACAATCTGCGATGTCAACGAACTATTTTTTCTCCATACTCACAGCTTACTCGCCGATTTATCACGAAAACTAATGTGTATAGTGTACTTATTCATTTCTTACTTTGCGTTTCGACGAGAAAGTACACTGCTGCGTATGAAACGAACTGTTGTTACCTTGTGGATCCACGTTGCAGTTTCAGTCACGAATGCAATTCCTTCCTTCACTTAGAGAAAGAAAAAACCACTTTGGTAACTAATGGTACCGTCTCTAGCCGTCACATGTACCCTCTCTTGGTATTGGTGCGAAGAAAATATTGCACTCGATAGTGTCAACACCTTATTCTATTCTTTAATGCAGTTATTTTGCATTGAAAAAAACAAAATTCATTCTTTAGAAACACATCTAGAATGCTCATTGAGTACCATTTTATTTTGTCGAAAATGTGGAATCACATAAAGTTAGTATTCAAATCTGCATGTGTCATTATTATATTTATAACGAATGCCGAATGTTTTTCTTTTACATCTCCGGTCTGCCACATTTTCTAACATAATTTCGATTACAGGCTGAGCAACGATAATTTCTTACACTCACGTCGTGGTTTATGTCTACCATTCGTAATCTCCCTCGTTCTCTCTGCTTTCAACTGTGAAACTGAGATGTCTCGAACGCTACACAGCGCATGCGTAAATCTTAGCGCTTCAAGGAGAGTGACGTGCCTCCTCAGTAGTCTCCATGTTGTTGATGCGGATGACAGGACGTCAAGCACCGCCTGTGAGTCACGAATGACCTCTTACTTTGAGAAGCAATCACTCCAGGAGGTTTTCTCCTTTGTGCCTTTAACCTCACCACTTGCGTGCAAGAAACACACATGTCCAATACTTGGAAATAAATTTCGACAGACATATATACTGAGAGATGATAGTTTTAGAAGTGTGTCAAATGTAGCCTCTCTTATATTTTTTTAAGTCACTAGTGAAGCAGCTCATCTCAGTTTGCAATTGAAAATACAACTCATGGAAAAAATGTAGTCAAGTCTTGAGATATGTGCCTGAATTTTGTAATGGCTGAATGCGGAATTCGACGAAAGGGTTACACTTTCTAGCAAATAATGTGTGCGTAATTGTTTGATCTAGGAAGAAATCGTAGGAATATGGGCGAATACCGAAAGTGAGACTAGAAAGAGTCGGGTGTAGGTCTGGGCGTATCGGACAGGCTGCTACACAGTTCCCACTCTCTGACGCTATCCTTCTGCTAACCGCCACGGGGACTTTTGGCTGCTCAGTTTCCTGCCTGGCCCGGTGCACCCCTCCTTAGCTAACCTGGTCGCCCAAGACTCCTCTTAAGCGACCATATTGATGACGATCTCAGTGCGGACGCCAGATCAACACAGGATGCTGCGAAACACTACTCCCACCCTCAGACCATCCACCACACCCGGCCTCCAGGTCGCTGGATTACAGGAGCACGCCACCACTCCCAGCCGCCAGCGTAATTCTTTCAACCGCTACTTTACCTACAATCTGCGATGTCAACGAACTATTTTTTCTCCATACTCACAGCTTACTCGCCGATTTATCACGAAAACTAATGTGTATAGTGTACTTATTCATTTCTTACTTTGCGTTTCGACGAGAAAGTACACTGCTGCGTATGAAACGAACTGTTGTTACCTTGTGGATCCACGTTGCAGTTTCAGTCACGAATGCAATTCCTTCCTTCACTTAGAGAAAGAAAAAACCACTTTGGTAACTAATGGTACCGTCTCTAGCCGTCACATGTACCCTCTCTTGGTATTGGTGCGAAGAAAATATTGCACTCGATAGTGTCAACACCTTATTCTATTCTTTAATGCAGTTATTTTGCATTGAAAAAAACAAAATTCATTCTTTAGAAACACATCTAGAATGCTCATTGAGTACCATTTTATTTTGTCGAAAATGTGGAATCACATAAAGTTAGTATTCAAATCTGCATGTGTCATTATTATATTTATAACGAATGCCGAATGTTTTTCTTTTACATCTCCGGTCTGCCACATTTTCTAACATAATTTCGATTACAGGCTGAGCAACGATAATTTCTTACACTCACGTCGTGGTTTATGTCTACCATTCGTAATCTCCCTCGTTCTCTCTGCTTTCAACTGTGAAACTGAGATGTCTCGAACGCTACACAGCGCATGCGTAAATCTTAGCGCTTCAAGGAGAGTGACGTGCCTCCTCAGTAGTCTCCATGTTGTTGATGCGGATGACAGGACGTCAAGCACCGCCTGTGAGTCACGAATGACCTCTTACTTTGAGAAGCAATCACTCCAGGAGGTTTTCTCCTTTGTGCCTTTAACCTCACCACTTGCGTGCAAGAAACACACATGTCCAATACTTGGAAATAAATTTCGACAGACATATATACTGAGAGATGATAGTTTTAGAAGTGTGTCAAATGTAGCCTCTCTTATATTTTTTTAAGTCACTAGTGAAGCAGCTCATCTCAGTTTGCAATTGAAAATACAACTCATGGAAAAAATGTAGTCAAGTCTTGAGATATGTGCCTGAATTTTGTAATGGCTGAATGCGGAATTCGACGAAAGGGTTACACTTTCTAGCAAATAATGTGTGCGTAATTGTTTGATCTAGGAAGAAATCGTAGGAATATGGGCGAATACCGAAAGTGAGACTAGAAAGAGTCGGGTGTAGGTCTGGGCGTATCGGACAGGCTGCTACACAGTTCCCACTCTCTGACGCTATCCTTCTGCTAACCGCCACGGGGACTTTTGGCTGCTCAGTTTCCTGCCTGGCCCGGTGCACCCCTCCTTAGCTAACCTGGTCGCCCAAGACTCCTCTTAAGCGACCATATTGATGACGATCTCAGTGCGGACGCCAGATCAACACAGGATGCTGCGAAACACTACTCCCACCCTCAGACCATCCACCACACCCGGCCTCCAGGTCGCTGGATTACAGGAGCACGCCACCACTCCCAGCCGCCAGCGTAATTCTTTCAACCGCTACTTTACCTACAATCTGCGATGTCAACGAACTATTTTTTCTCCATACTCACAGCTTACTCGCCGATTTATCACGAAAACTAATGTGTATAGTGTACTTATTCATTTCTTACTTTGCGTTTCGACGAGAAAGTACACTGCTGCGTATGAAACGAACTGTTGTTACCTTGTGGATCCACGTTGCAGTTTCAGTCACGAATGCAATTCCTTCCTTCACTTAGAGAAAGAAAAAACCACTTTGGTAACTAATGGTACCGTCTCTAGCCGTCACATGTACCCTCTCTTGGTATTGGTGCGAAGAAAATATTGCACTCGATAGTGTCAACACCTTATTCTATTCTTTAATGCAGTTATTTTGCATTGAAAAAAACAAAATTCATTCTTTAGAAACACATCTAGAATGCTCATTGAGTACCATTTTATTTTGTCGAAAATGTGGAATCACATAAAGTTAGTATTCAAATCTGCATGTGTCATTATTATATTTATAACGAATGCCGAATGTTTTTCTTTTACATCTCCGGTCTGCCACATTTTCTAACATAATTTCGATTACAGGCTGAGCAACGATAATTTCTTACACTCACGTCGTGGTTTATGTCTACCATTCGTAATCTCCCTCGTTCTCTCTGCTTTCAACTGTGAAACTGAGATGTCTCGAACGCTACACAGCGCATGCGTAAATCTTAGCGCTTCAAGGAGAGTGACGTGCCTCCTCAGTAGTCTCCATGTTGTTGATGCGGATGACAGGACGTCAAGCACCGCCTGTGAGTCACGAATGACCTCTTACTTTGAGAAGCAATCACTCCAGGAGGTTTTCTCCTTTGTGCCTTTAACCTCACCACTTGCGTGCAAGAAACACACATGTCCAATACTTGGAAATAAATTTCGACAGACATATATACTGAGAGATGATAGTTTTAGAAGTGTGTCAAATGTAGCCTCTCTTATATTTTTTTAAGTCACTAGTGAAGCAGCTCATCTCAGTTTGCAATTGAAAATACAACTCATGGAAAAAATGTAGTCAAGTCTTGAGATATGTGCCTGAATTTTGTAATGGCTGAATGCGGAATTCGACGAAAGGGTTACACTTTCTAGCAAATAATGTGTGCGTAATTGTTTGATCTAGGAAGAAATCGTAGGAATATGGGCGAATACCGAAAGTGAGACTAGAAAGAGTCGGGTGTAGGTCTGGGCGTATCGGACAGGCTGCTACACAGTTCCCACTCTCTGACGCTATCCTTCTGCTAACCGCCACGGGGACTTTTGGCTGCTCAGTTTCCTGCCTGGCCCGGTGCACCCCTCCTTAGCTAACCTGGTCGCCCAAGACTCCTCTTAAGCGACCATATTGATGACGATCTCAGTGCGGACGCCAGATCAACACAGGATGCTGCGAAACACTACTCCCACCCTCAGACCATCCACCACACCCGGCCTCCAGGTCGCTGGATTACAGGAGCACGCCACCACTCCCAGCCGCCAGCGTAATTCTTTCAACCGCTACTTTACCTACAATCTGCGATGTCAACGAACTATTTTTTCTCCATACTCACAGCTTACTCGCCGATTTATCACGAAAACTAATGTGTATAGTGTACTTATTCATTTCTTACTTTGCGTTTCGACGAGAAAGTACACTGCTGCGTATGAAACGAACTGTTGTTACCTTGTGGATCCACGTTGCAGTTTCAGTCACGAATGCAATTCCTTCCTTCACTTAGAGAAAGAAAAAACCACTTTGGTAACTAATGGTACCGTCTCTAGCCGTCACATGTACCCTCTCTTGGTATTGGTGCGAAGAAAATATTGCACTCGATAGTGTCAACACCTTATTCTATTCTTTAATGCAGTTATTTTGCATTGAAAAAAACAAAATTCATTCTTTAGAAACACATCTAGAATGCTCATTGAGTACCATTTTATTTTGTCGAAAATGTGGAATCACATAAAGTTAGTATTCAAATCTGCATGTGTCATTATTATATTTATAACGAATGCCGAATGTTTTTCTTTTACATCTCCGGTCTGCCACATTTTCTAACATAATTTCGATTACAGGCTGAGCAACGATAATTTCTTACACTCACGTCGTGGTTTATGTCTACCATTCGTAATCTCCCTCGTTCTCTCTGCTTTCAACTGTGAAACTGAGATGTCTCGAACGCTACACAGCGCATGCGTAAATCTTAGCGCTTCAAGGAGAGTGACGTGCCTCCTCAGTAGTCTCCATGTTCTTGATGCGGATGACAGGACGTCAAGCACCGCCTGTGAGTCACGAATGACCTCTTACTTTGAGAAGCAATCACTCCAGGAGGTTTTCTCCTTTGTGCCTTTAACCTGACCACTTGCGTGCAAGAAACACACATGTCCAATACTTGGAAATAAATTTCGACAGACATATATACTGAGAGATGATAGTTTTAGAAGTGTGTCAAATGTAGCCTCTCTTATATTTTTTTAAGTCACTAGTGAAGCAGCTCATCTCAGTTTGCAATTGGAAATACAACTCATGGAAAAAATGTAGTCAAGTCTTGAGATATGTGCCTGAATTTTGTAATGGCTGAATGCGGAATTCGACGAAAGGGTTACACTTTCTAGCAAATAATGTGTGCGTAATTGTTTGATCTAGGAAGAAATCGTAGGAATATGGGCGAATACCGAAAGTGAGACTAGAAAGAGTCGGGTGTAGGTCTGGGCGTATCGGACAGGCTGCTACACAGTTCCCACTCTCTGACGCTATCCTTCTGCTAACCGCCACGGGGACTTTTGGCTGCTCAGTTTCCTGCCTGGCCCGGTGCACCCCTCCTTAGCTAACCTGGTCGCCCAAGACTCCTCTTAAGCGACCATATTGATGACGATCTCAGTGCGGACGCCAGATCAACACAGGATGCTGCGAAACACTACTCCCACCCTCAGACCATCCACCACACCCGGCCTCCAGGTCGCTGGATTACAGGAGCACGCCACCACTCCCAGCCGCCAGCGTAATTCTTTCAACCGCTACTTTACCTACAATCTGCGATGTCAACGAACTATTTTTTCTCCATACTCACAGCTTACTCGCCGATTTATCACGAAAACTAATGTGTATAGTGTACTTATTCATTTCTTACTTTGCGTTTCGACGAGAAAGTACACTGCTGCGTATGAAACGAACTGTTGTTACCTTGTGGATCCACGTTGCAGTTTCAGTCACGAATGCAATTCCTTCCTTCACTTAGAGAAAGAAAAAACCACTTTGGTAACAAATGGTACCGTCTCTAGCCGTCACATGTACCCTCTTTTGGTATTGGTGCGAAGAAAATATTGCACTCGATAGTGTCAACACCTTATTCTATTCTTTAATGCAGTTATTTTGCATTGAAAAAGGAAATTCATTCTTTAGAAACACATCTAGAATGCTCATTGAGTACCATTTTATTTTGTCGAAAATGTGGAATCACGTAAAGTAAGTATTCAAATCTGCATGTGTCATTATTATATTTATAACGAATGCCGAATGTTTTTCTTTTACATCTCCGGTCTGCCACATTTTCTAACATAATTTCGATTACAGGCTGAGCAACGATAATTTCTTACACTCACGTCGTGGTTTATGTCTACCATTCGTAATCTCCCTCGTTCTCTCTGCTTTCAACTGTGAAACTGAGATGTCTCGAACGCTACACAGCGCGTGCGTAAATCTTAGCGCTTCAAGGAGAGTGACGTGCCTCCTCAGTAGTCTCCATGTTCTTGATGCGGATGACAGGACGTCAAGCACCGCCTGTGAGTCACGAATGACCTCTTACTTTGAGAAGCAATCACTCCAGGAGGTTTTCTCCTTTGTGCCTTTAACCTGACCACTTGCGTGCAAGAAACACACATGTCCAATACTTGGAAATAAATTTCGACAGACATATATACTGAGAGATGATAGTTTTAGAAGTGTGTCAAATGTAGCCTCTCTTATATTTTTTTAAGTCACTAGTGAAGCAGCTCATCTCAGTTTGCAATTGAAAATACAACTCATGGAAAAATATGCAGTCAAGTCTTGAGATATGTGCCTGAATTTTGTAATGGCTGAATGCGGAATTCGACGAAAGGGTTACACTTTCTAGCAAATAATGTGTGCGTAATTGTTTGATCTAGGAAGAAATCGTAGGAATATGGGCGAATACCGAAAGTAAGACTAAAAAGAGTTGGTTGTAGGTCTGGGCGTATCGGACAGGCTGCTACACAGTTCCCACTCTCTGACGCTATCCTTCTGCTAACCGCCACGGGGACCTTTGGCTGCTCAGTTTCCTGCCTGGCCCGGTGCACCCCTCCTTAGCTAACCTGGTCGCCCAAGACTCCTCTTAAGCGACCATATTGATGACGATCTCAGTGCGGACGCCAGATCAACACAGGATGCTGCGAAACAGTACTCCCATCCTCAGACCATCCACTACACCCGGCCTCCAGGTCGCTGGATTACAGGAGCACGCCACCACTCCCAGCCGCCAGCGTAATTCTTTCAACCGCCACTTTACCTACAATCTGCGATGTCAACGAACTATTTTTTCTCCATACTCACAGCTTACTCGCCGATTTATCACGAAAACTAATGTGTATAGTGTACTTATTCATTTCTTACTTTGCGTTTCGACGAGAAAGTACACTGCTGCGTATGAAACGAACTGTTGTTACCTTGTGGATCCACGTTGCAGTTTCAGTCACGAATGCAATTCCTTCCTTCACTTAGAGAAAGAAAAAACCACTTTGGTAACTAATGGTACCGTCTCTAGCCGTCACATGTACCCTCTCTTGGTATTGGTGCGAAGAAAATATTGCACTCGATAGTGTCAACACCTTATTCTATTCTTTAATGCAGTTATTTTGCATTGAAAAAGGAAATTCATTCTTTAGAAACACATCTAGAATGCTCATTGAGTACCATTTTATTTTGTCGAAAATGTGGAATCACATAAAGTTAGTATTCAAATCTGCATGTGTCATTATTATATTTATAACGAATGCCGAATGTTTTTCTTTTACATCTCCGGTCTGCCACATTTTCTAACATAATTTCGATTACAGGCTGAGCAACGATAATTTCTTACACTCACGTCGTGGTTTATGTCTACCATTCGTAATCTCCCTCGTTCTCTCTGCTTTCAACTGTGAAACTGAGATGTCTCGAACGCTACACAGCGCGTGCGTAAATCTTAGCGCTTCAAGGAGAGTGACGTGCCTCCTCAGTAGTCTCCATGTTGTTGATGCGGATGACAGGACGTCAAGCACCGCCTGTGAGTCACGAATGACCTCTTACTTTGAGAAGCAATCACTCCAGGAGGTTTTCTCCTTTGTGCCTTTAACCTGACCACTTGCGTGCAAGAAACACACATGTCCAATACTTGGAAATAAATTTCGACAGACATTTATACTGAGAGATGATAGTTTTAGAAGTGTGTCAAATCTAGCCTCTCTTATATTTTGAAGTCACTAGTGAAGCAGCTCATCTCAGTTTGCAATTGAAAATACAACTCATGGAAAAATATGCAGTCAAGTCTTGAGATATGTGCCTGAATTTTGTAATGGCTGAATGCGGAATTCGACGAAAGGGTTACACTTTCTAGCAAATAATGTGTGCGTAATTGTTTGATCTAGGAAGAAATCGTAGGAATATGGGCGAATACCGAAAGTAAGACTAAAAAGAGTTGGTTGTAGGTCTGGGCGTATCGGACAGGCTGCTACACAGTTCCCACTCTCTGACGCTATCCTTCTGCTAACCGCCACGGGGACTTTTGGCTGCTCAGTTTCCTGCCTGGCCCGGTGCACCCCTCCTTAGCTAACCTGGTCGCCCAAGACTCCTCTTAAGCGACCATATTGATGACGATCTCAGTGCGGACGCCAGATCAACACAGGATGCTGCGAAACAGTACTCCCATCCTCAGACCATCCACTACACCCGGCCTCCAGGTCGCTGGATTACAGGAGCACGCCACCACTCCCAGCCGCCAGCGTAATTCTTTCAACCGCCACTTTACCTACAATCTGCGATGTCAACGAACTATTTTTTCTCCATACTCACAGCTTACTCGCCGATTTATCACGAAAACTAATGTGTATAGTGTACTTATTCATTTCTTACTTTGCGTTTCGACGAGAAAGTACACTGCTCCGTATGAAACGAACTGTTGTTACCTTGTGGATCCACGTTGCAGTTTCAGTCACGAATGCAATTCCTTCCTTCACTTAGAGAAAGAAAAAACCACTTTGGTAACTAATGGTACCGTCTCTAGCCGTCACATGTACCCTCTCTTGGTATTGGTGCGAAGAAAATATTGCACTCGATAGTGTCAACACCTTATTCTATTCTTTAATGCAGTTATTTTGCATTGAAAAAAACAAAATTCATTCTTTAGAAACACATCTAGAATGCTCATTGAGTACCATTTTATTTTGTCGAAAATGTGGAATCACATAAAGTTAGTATTCAAATCTGCATGTGTCATTATTATATTTATAACGAATGCCGAATGTTTTTCTTTTACATCTCCGGTCTGCCACATTTTCTAACATAATTTCGATTACAGGCTGAGCAACGATAATTTCTTACACTCACGTCGTGGTTTATGTCTACCATTCGTAATCTCCCTCGTTCTCTCTGCTTTCAACTGTGAAACTGAGATGTCTCGAACGCTACACAGCGCATGCGTAAATCTTAGCGCTTCAAGGAGAGTGACGTGCCTCCTCAGTAGTCTCCATGTTCTTGATGCGGATGACAGGACGTCAAGCACCGCCTGTGAGTCACGAATGACCTCTTACTTTGAGAAGCAATCACTCCAGGAGGTTTTCTCCTTTGTGCCTTTAACCTGACCACTTGCGTGCAAGAAACACACATGTCCAATACTTGGAAATAAATTTCGACAGACATATATACTGAGAGATGATAGTTTTAGAAGTGTGTCAAATGTAACCTCTCTTATATTTTTTTAAGTCACTAGTGAAGCAGCTCATCTCAGTTTGCAATTGAAAATACAACTCATGGAAAAATATGTAGTCAAGTCTTGAGATATGTGCCTGAATTTTGTAATGGCTGAATGCGGAATTCGACGAAAGGGTTACACTTTCTAGCAAATAATGTGTGCGTAATTGTTTGATCTAGGAAGAAATCGTAGGAATATGGGCGAATACCGAAAGTGAGACTAGAAAGAGTCGGGTGTAAGTCTGGGCGTATCGGACAGGCTGCTACACAGTTCCCACTCTCTGACGCTATCCTTCTGCTAACCGCCACGGGGACTTTTGGCTGCTCAGTTTTCTGCCTGGCCCGGTGCACCCCTCCTTAGCTAACCTGGTCGCCCAAGACTCCTCTTAAGCGACCATATTGATGACGATCTCAGTGCGGACGCCAGATCAACACAGGATGCTGCGAAACACTACTCCCACCCTCAGACCATCCACCACACCCGGCCTCCAGGTCGCTGGATTACAGGAGCACGCCACCACTCCCAGCCGCCAGCGTAATTCTTTCAACCGCTACTTTACCTACAATCTGCGATGTCAACGAACTATTTTTTCTCCATACTCACAGCTTACTCGCCGATTTATCACGAAAACTAATGTGTATAGTGTACTTATTCATTTCTTACTTTGCGTTTCGACGAGAAAGTACACTGCTGCGTATGAAACGAACTGTTGTTACCTTGTGGATCCACGTTGCAGTTTCAGTCACGAATGCAATTCCTTCCTTCACTTAGAGAAAGAAAAAACCACTTTGGTAACTAATGGTACCGTCTCTAGCCGTCACATGTACCCTCTCTTGGTATTGGTGCGAAGAAAATATTGCACTCGATAGTGTCAACACCTTATTCTATTCTTTAATGCAGTTATTTTGCATTGAAAAAGGAAATTCATTCTTTAGAAACACATCTAGAATGCTCATTGAGTACCATTTTATTTTGTCGAAAATGTGGAATCACGTAAAGTAAGTATTCAAATCTGCATGTGTCATTATTATATTTATAACGAATGCCGAATGTTTTTCTTTTACATCTCCGGTCTGCCACATTTTCTAACATAATTTCGATTACAGGCTGAGCAACGATAATTTCTTACACTCACGTCGTGGTTTATGTCTACCATTCGTAATCTCCCTCGTTCTCTCTGCTTTCAACTGTGAAACTGAGATGTCTCGAACGCTACACAGCGCGTGCGTAAATCTTAGCGCTTCAAGGAGAGTGACGTGCCTCCTCAGTAGTCTCCATGTTGTTGATGCGGATGACAGGACGTCAAGCACCGCCTGTGAGTCACGAATGACCTCTTACTTTGAGAAGCAATCACTCCAGGAGGTTTTCTCCTTTGTGCCTTTAACCTGACCACTTGCGTGCAAGAAACACACATGTCCAATACTTGGAAATAAATTTCGACAGACATATATACTGAGAGATGATAGTTTTAGAAGTGTGTCAAATGTAGCCTCTCTTATATTTTTTTAAGTCACTAGTGAAGCAGCTCATCTCAGTTTGCAATTGAAAATACAACTCATGGAAAAATATGTAGTCAAGTCTTGAGATATGTGCCTGAATTTTGTAATGGCTGAATGCGGAATTCGACGAAAGGGTTACACTTTCTAGCAAATAATGTGTGCGTAATTGTTTGATCTAGGAAGAAATCGTAGGAATATGGGCGAATACCGAAAGTAAGACTAAAAAGAGTTGGTTGTAGGTCTGGGCGTATCGGACAGGCTGCTACACAGTTCCCACTCTCTGACGCTATCCTTCTGCTAACCGCCACGGGGACCTTTGGCTGCTCAGTTTCCTGCCTGGCCCGGTGCACCCCTCCTTAGCTAACCTGGTCGCCCAAGACTCCTCTTAAGCGACCATATTGATGACGATCTCAGTGCGGACGCCAGATCAACACAGGATGCTGCGAAACAGTACTCCCATCCTCAGACCATCCACTACACCCGGCCTCCAGGTCGCTGGATTACAGGAGCACGCCACCACTCCCAGCCGCCAGCGTAATTCTTTCAACCGCCACTTTACCTACAATCTGCGATGTCAACGAACTATTTTTTCTCCATACTCACAGCTTACTCGCCGATTTATCACGAAAACTAATGTGTATAGTGTACTTATTCATTTCTTACTTTGCGTTTCGACGAGAAAGTACACTGCTGCGTATGAAACGAACTGTTGTTACCTTGTGGATCCACGTTGCAGTTTCAGTCACGAATGCAATTCCTTCCTTCACTTAGAGAAAGAAAAAACCACTTTGGTAACTAATGGTACCGTCTCTAGCCGTCACATGTACCCTCTCTTGGTATTGGTGCGAAGAAAATATTGCACTCGATAGTGTCAACACCTTATTCTATTCTTTAATGCAGTTATTTTGCATTGAAAAAGGAAATTCATTCTTTAGAAACACATCTAGAATGCTCATTGAGTACCATTTTATTTTGTCGAAAATGTGGAATCACGTAAAGTAAGTATTCAAATCTGCATGTGTCATTATTATATTTATAACGAATGCCGAATGTTTTTCTTTTACATCTCCGGTCTGCCACATTTTCTAACATAATTTCGATTACAGGCTGAGCAACGATAATTTCTTACACTCACGTCGTGGTTTATGTCTACCATTCGTAATCTCCCTCGTTCTCTCTGCTTTCAACTGTGAAACTGAGATGTCTCGAACGCTACACAGCGCGTGCGTAAATCTTAGCGCTTCAAGGAGAGTGACGTGCCTCCTCAGTAGTCTCCATGTTCTTGATGCGGATGACAGGACGTCAAGCACCGCCTGTGAGTCACGAATGACCTCTTACTTTGAGAAGCAATCACTCCAGGAGGTTTTCTCCTTTGTGCCTTTAACCTGACCACTTGCGTGCAAGAAACACACATGTCCAATACTTGGAAATAAATTTCGACAGACATTTATACTGAGAGATGATAGTTTTAGAAGTGTGTCAAATCTAGCCTCTCTTATATTTTGAAGTCACTAGTGAAGCAGCTCATCTCAGTTTGCAATTGAAAATACAACTCATGGAAAAATATGCAGTCAAGTCTTGAGATATGTGCCTGAATTTTGTAATGGCTGAATGCGGAATTCGACGAAAGGGTTACACTTTCTAGCAAATAATGTGTGCGTAATTGTTTGATCTAGGAAGAAATCGTAGGAATATGGGCGAATACCGAAAGTAAGACTAAAAAGAGTTGGTTGTAGGTCTGGGCGTATCGGACAGGCTGCTACACAGTTCCCACTCTCTGACGCTATCCTTCTGCTAACCGCCACGGGGACCTTTGGCTGCTCAGTTTCCTGCCTGGCCCGGTGCACCCCTCCTTAGCTAACCTGGTCGCCCAAGACTCCTCTTAAGCGACCATATTGATGACGATCTCAGTGCGGACGCCAGATCAACACAGGATGCTGCGAAACAGTACTCCCATCCTCAGACCATCCACTACACCCGGCCTCCAGGTCGCTGGATTACAGGAGCACGCCACCACTCCCAGCCGCCAGCGTAATTCTTTCAACCGCCACTTTACCTACAATCTGCGATGTCAACGAACTATTTTTTCTCCATACTCACAGCTTACTCGCCGATTTATCACGAAAACTAATGTGTATAGTGTACTTATTCATTTCTTACTTTGCGTTTCGACGAGAAAGTACACTGCTGCGTATGAAACGAACTGTTGTTACCTTGTGGATCCACGTTGCAGTTTCAGTCACGAATGCAATTCCTTCCTTCACTTAGAGAAAGAAAAAACCACTTTGGTAACTAATGGTACCGTCTCTAGCCGTCACATGTACCCTCTCTTGGTATTGGTGCGAAGAAAATATTGCACTCGATAGTGTCAACACCTTATTCTATTCTTTAATGCAGTTATTTTGCATTGAAAAAGGAAATTCATTCTTTAGAAACACATCTAGAATGCTCATTGAGTACCATTTTATTTTGTCGAAAATGTGGAATCACGTAAAGTAAGTATTCAAATCTGCATGTGTCATTATTATATTTATAACGAATGCCGAATGTTTTTCTTTTACATCTCCGGTCTGCCACATTTTCTAACATAATTTCGATTACAGGCTGAGCAACGATAATTTCTTACACTCACGTCGTGGTTTATGTCTACCATTCGTAATCTCCCTCGTTCTCTCTGCTTTCAACTGTGAAACTGAGATGTCTCGAACGCTACACAGCGCGTGCGTAAATCTTAGCGCTTCAAGGAGAGTGACGTGCCTCCTCAGTAGTCTCCATGTTCTTGTTGCGGATGACAGGACGTCAAGCACCGCCTGTGAGTCACGAATGACCTCTTACTTTGAGAAGCAATCACTCCAGGAGGTTTTCTCCTTTGTGCCTTTAACCTGATCACTTGCGTGCAAGAAACACACATGTCCAATACTTGGAAATAAATTTCGACAGACATTTATACTGAGAGATGATAGTTTTAGAAGTGTGTCAAATCTAGCCTCTCTTATATTTTGAAGTCACTAGTGAAGCAGCTCATCTCAGTTTGCAATTGAAAATACAACTCATGGAAAAATATGTAGTCAAGTCTTGAGATATGTGCCTGAATTTTGTAATGGCTGAATGCGGAATTCGACGAAAGGGTTACACTTTCTAGCAAATAATGTGTGCGTAATTGTTTGATCTAGGAAGAAATCGTAGGAATATGGGCGAATACCGAAAGTGAGACTAGAAAGAGTCGGGTGTAGGTCTGGGCGTATCGGACAGGCTGCTACACAGTTCCCACTCTCTGACGCTATCCTTCTGCTAACCGCCACGGGGACTTTTGGCTGCTCAGTTTCCTGCCTGGCCCGGTGCACCCCTCCTTAGCTAACCTGGTCGCCCAAGACTCCTCTTAAGCGACCATATTGATGACGATCTCAGTGCGGACGCCAGATCAACACAGGATGCTGCGAAACACTACTCCCACCCTCAGACCATCCACCACACCCGGCCTCCAGGTCGCTGGATTACAGGAGCACGCCACCACTCCCAGCCGCCAGCGTAATTCTTTCAACCGCTACTTTACCTACAATCTGCGATGTCAACGAACTATTTTTTCTCCATACTCACAGCTTACTCGCCGATTTATCACGAAAACTAATGTGTATAGTGTACTTATTCATTTCTTACTTTGCGTTTCGACGAGAAAGTACACTGCTGCGTATGAAACGAACTGTTGTTACCTTGTGGATCCACGTTGCAGTTTCAGTCACGAATGCAATTCCTTCCTTCACTTAGAGAAAGAAAAAACCACTTTGGTAACTAATGGTACCGTCTCTAGCCGTCACATGTACCCTCTCTTGGTATTGGTGCGAAGAAAATATTGCACTCGATAGTGTCAACACCTTATTCTATTCTTTAATGCAGTTATTTTGCATTGAAAAAGGAAATTCATTCTTTAGAAACACATCTAGAATGCTCATTGAGTACCATTTTATTTTGTCGAAAATGTGGAATCACGTAAAGTAAGTATTCAAATCTGCATGTGTCATTATTATATTTATAACGAATGCCGAATGTTTTTCTTTTACATCTCCGGTCTGCCACATTTTCTAACATAATTTCGATTACAGGCTGAGCAACGATAATTTCTTACACTCACGTCGTGGTTTATGTCTACCATTCGTAATCTCCCTCGTTCTCTCTGCTTTCAACTGTGAAACTGAGATGTCTCGAACGCTACACAGCGCGTGCGTAAATCTTAGCGCTTCAAGGAGAGTGACGTGCCTCCTCAGTAGTCTCCATGTTCTTGATGCGGATGACAGGACGTCAAGCACCGCCTGTGAGTCACGAATGACCTCTTACTTTGAGAAGCAATCACTCCAGGAGGTTTTCTCCTTTGTGCCTTTAACCTGACCACTTGCGTGCAAGAAACACACATGTCCAATACTTGGAAATAAATTTCGACAGACATATATACTGAGAGATGATAGTTTTAGAAGTGTGTCAAATGTAGCCTCTCTTATATTTTTTTAAGTCACTAGTGAAGCAGCTCATCTCAGTTTGCAATTGAAAATACAACTCATGGAAAAATATGCAGTCAAGTCTTGAGATATGTGCCTGAATTTTGTAATGGCTGAATGCGGAATTCGACGAAAGGGTTACACTTTCTAGCAAATAATGTGTGCGTAATTGTTTGATCTAGGAAGAAATCGTAGGAATATGGGCGAATACCGAAAGTAAGACTAAAAAGAGTTGGTTGTAGGTCTGGGCGTATCGGACAGGCTGCTACACAGTTCCCACTCTCTGACGCTATCCTTCTGCTAACCGCCACGGGGACCTTTGGCTGCTCAGTTTCCTGCCTGGCCCGGTGCACCCCTCCTTAGCTAACCTGGTCGCCCAAGACTCCTCTTAAGCGACCATATTGATGACGATCTCAGTGCGGACGCCAGATCAACACAGGATGCTGCGAAACAGTACTCCCATCCTCAGACCATCCACTACACCCGGCCTCCAGGTCGCTGGATTACAGGAGCACGCCACCACTCCCAGCCGCCAGCGTAATTCTTTCAACCGCCACTTTACCTACAATCTGCGATGTCAACGAACTATTTTTTCTCCATACTCACAGCTTACTCGCCGATTTATCACGAAAACTAATGTGTATAGTGTACTTATTCATTTCTTACTTTGCGTTTCGACGAGAAAGTACACTGCTGCGTATGAAACGAACTGTTGTTACCTTGTGGATCCACGTTGCAGTTTCAGTCACGAATGCAATTCCTTCCTTCACTTAGAGAAAGAAAAAACCACTTTGGTAACTAATGGTACCGTCTCTAGCCGTCACATGTACCCTCTCTTGGTATTGGTGCGAAGAAAATATTGCACTCGATAGTGTCAACACCTTATTCTATTCTTTAATGCAGTTATTTTGCATTGAAAAAGGAAATTCATTCTTTAGAAACACATCTAGAATGCTCATTGAGTACCATTTTATTTTGTCGAAAATGTGGAATCACGTAAAGTAAGTATTCAAATCTGCATGTGTCATTATTATATTTATAACGAATGCCGAATGTTTTTCTTTTACATCTCCGGTCTGCCACATTTTCTAACATAATTTCGATTACAGGCTGAGCAACGATAATTTCTTACACTCACGTCGTGGTTTATGTCTACCATTCGTAATCTCCCTCGTTCTCTCTGCTTTCAACTGTGAAACTGAGATGTCTCGAACGCTACACAGCGCGTGCGTAAATCTTAGCGCTTCAAGGAGAGTGACGTGCCTCCTCAGTAGTCTCCATGTTCTTGTTGCGGATGACAGGACGTCAAGCACCGCCTGTGAGTCACGAATGACCTCTTACTTTGAGAAGCAATCACTCCAGGAGGTTTTCTCCTTTGTGCCTTTAACCTGATCACTTGCGTGCAAGAAACACACATGTCCAATACTTGGAAATAAATTTCGACAGACATTTATACTGAGAGATGATAGTTTTAGAAGTGTGTCAAATCTAGCCTCTCTTATATTTTGAAGTCACTAGTGAAGCAGCTCATCTCAGTTTGCAATTGAAAATACAACTCATGGAAAAATATGTAGTCAAGTCCTGAGATATGTGCCTGAATTTTGTAATGGCTGAATGCGGAATTCGACGAAAGGGTTACACTTTCTAGCAAATAATGTGTGCGTAATTGTTTGATCTAGGAAGAAATCGTAGGAATATGGGCGAATACCGAAAGTGAGACTAGAAAGAGTCGGGTGTAGGTCTGGGCGTATCGGACAGGCTGCTACACAGTTCCCACTCTCTGACGCTATCCTTCTGCTAACCGCCACGGGGACTTTTGGCTGCTCAGTTTCCTGCCTGGCCCGGTGCACCCCTCCTTAGCTAACCTGGTCGCCCAAGACTCCTCTTAAGCGACCATATTGATGACGATCTCAGTGCGGACGCCAGATCAACACAGGATGCTGCGAAACACTACTCCCACCCTCAGACCATCCACCACACCCGGCCTCCAGGTCGCTGGATTACAGGAGCACGCCACCACTCCCAGCCGCCAGCGTAATTCTTTCAACCGCTACTTTACCTACAATCTGCGATGTCAACGAACTATTTTTTCTCCATACTCACAGCTTACTCGCCGATTTATCACGAAAACTAATGTGTATAGTGTACTTATTCATTTCTTACTTTGCGTTTCGACGAGAAAGTACACTGCTGCGTATGAAACGAACTGTTGTTACCTTGTGGATCCACGTTGCAGTTTCAGTCACGAATGCAATTCCTTCCTTCACTTAGAGAAAGAAAAAACCACTTTGGTAACTAATGGTACCGTCTCTAGCCGTCACATGTACCCTCTCTTGGTATTGGTGCGAAGAAAATATTGCACTCGATAGTGTCAACACCTTATTCTATTCTTTAATGCAGTTATTTTGCATTGAAAAAGGAAATTCATTCTTTAGAAACACATCTAGAATGCTCATTGAGTACCATTTTATTTTGTCGAAAATGTGGAATCACGTAAAGTAAGTATTCAAATCTGCATGTGTCATTATTATATTTATAACGAATGCCGAATGTTTTTCTTTTACATCTCCGGTCTGCCACATTTTCTAACATAATTTCGATTACAGGCTGAGCAACGATAATTTCTTACACTCACGTCGTGGTTTATGTCTACCATTCGTAATCTCCCTCGTTCTCTCTGCTTTCAACTGTGAAACTGAGATGTCTCGAACGCTACACAGCGCGTGCGTAAATCTTAGCGCTTCAAGGAGAGTGACGTGCCTCCTCAGTAGTCTCCATGTTCTTGATGCGGATGACAGGACGTCAAGCACCGCCTGTGAGTCACGAATGACCTCTTACTTTGAGAAGCAATCACTCCAGGAGGTTTTCTCCTTTGTGCCTTTAACCTGACCACTTGCGTGCAAGAAACACACATGTCCAATACTTGGAAATAAATTTCGACAGACATATATACTGAGAGATGATAGTTTTAGAAGTGTGTCAAATGTAGCCTCTCTTATATTTTTTTAAGTCACTAGTGAAGCAGCTCATCTCAGTTTGCAATTGAAAATACAACTCATGGAAAAATATGCAGTCAAGTCTTGAGATATGTGCCTGAATTTTGTAATGGCTGAATGCGGAATTCGACGAAAGGGTTACACTTTCTAGCAAATAATGTGTGCGTAATTGTTTGATCTAGGAAGAAATCGTAGGAATATGGGCGAATACCGAAAGTAAGACTAAAAAGAGTTGGTTGTAGGTCTGGGCGTATCGGACAGGCTGCTACACAGTTCCCACTCTCTGACGCTATCCTTCTGCTAACCGCCACGGGGACCTTTGGCTGCTCAGTTTCCTGCCTGGCCCGGTGCACCCCTCCTTAGCTAACCTGGTCGCCCAAGACTCCTCTTAAGCGACCATATTGATGACGATCTCAGTGCGGACGCCAGATCAACACAGGATGCTGCGAAACAGTACTCCCATCCTCAGACCATCCACTACACCCGGCCTCCAGGTCGCTGGATTACAGGAGCACGCCACCACTCCCAGCCGCCAGCGTAATTCTTTCAACCGCCACTTTACCTACAATCTGCGATGTCAACGAACTATTTTTTCTCCATACTCACAGCTTACTCGCCGATTTATCACGAAAACTAATGTGTATAGTGTACTTATTCATTTCTTACTTTGCGTTTCGACGAGAAAGTACACTGCTGCGTATGAAACGAACTGTTGTTACCTTGTGGATCCACGTTGCAGTTTCAGTCACGAATGCAATTCCTTCCTTCACTTAGAGAAAGAAAAAACCACTTTGGTAACTAATGGTACCGTCTCTAGCCGTCACATGTACCCTCTCTTGGTATTGGTGCGAAGAAAATATTGCACTCGATAGTGTCAACACCTTATTCTATTCTTTAATGCAGTTATTTTGCATTGAAAAAGGAAATTCATTCTTTAGAAACACATCTAGAATGCTCATTGAGTACCATTTTATTTTGTCGAAAATGTGGAATCACATAAAGTTAGTATTCAAATCTGCATGTGTCATTATTATATTTATAACGAATGCCGAATGTTTTTCTTTTACATCTCCGGTCTGCCACATTTTCTAACATAATTTCGATTACAGGCTGAGCAACGATAATTTCTTACACTCACGTCGTGGTTTATGTCTACCATTCGTAATCTCCCTCGTTCTCTCTGCTTTCAACTGTGAAACTGAGATGTCTCGAACGCTACACAGCGCGTGCGTAAATCTTAGCGCTTCAAGGAGAGTGACGTGCCTCCTCAGTAGTCTCCATGTTGTTGATGCGGATGACAGGACGTCAAGCACCGCCTGTGAGTCACGAATGACCTCTTACTTTGAGAAGCAATCACTCCAGGAGGTTTTCTCCTTTGTGCCTTTAACCTGACCACTTGCGTGCAAGAAACACACATGTCCAATACTTGGAAATAAATTTCGACAGACATTTATACTGAGAGATGATAGTTTTAGAAGTGTGTCAAATCTAGCCTCTCTTATATTTTGAAGTCACTAGTGAAGCAGCTCATCTCAGTTTGCAATTGAAAATACAACTCATGGAAAAATATGCAGTCAAGTCTTGAGATATGTGCCTGAATTTTGTAATGGCTGAATGCGGAATTCGACGAAAGGGTTACACTTTCTAGCAAATAATGTGTGCGTAATTGTTTGATCTAGGAAGAAATCGTAGGAATATGGGCGAATACCGAAAGTAAGACTAAAAAGAGTTGGTTGTAGGTCTGGGCGTATCGGACAGGCTGCTACACAGTTCCCACTCTCTGACGCTATCCTTCTGCTAACCGCCACGGGGACTTTTGGCTGCTCAGTTTCCTGCCTGGCCCGGTGCACCCCTCCTTAGCTAACCTGGTCGCCCAAGACTCCTCTTAAGCGACCATATTGATGACGATCTCAGTGCGGACGCCAGATCAACACAGGATGCTGCGAAACAGTACTCCCATCCTCAGACCATCCACTACACCCGGCCTCCAGGTCGCTGGATTACAGGAGCACGCCACCACTCCCAGCCGCCAGCGTAATTCTTTCAACCGCCACTTTACCTACAATCTGCGATGTCAACGAACTATTTTTTCTCCATACTCACAGCTTACTCGCCGATTTATCACGAAAACTAATGTGTATAGTGTACTTATTCATTTCTTACTTTGCGTTTCGACGAGAAAGTACACTGCTCCGTATGAAACGAACTGTTGTTACCTTGTGGATCCACGTTGCAGTTTCAGTCACGAATGCAATTCCTTCCTTCACTTAGAGAAAGAAAAAACCACTTTGGTAACTAATGGTACCGTCTCTAGCCGTCACATGTACCCTCTCTTGGTATTGGTGCGAAGAAAATATTGCACTCGATAGTGTCAACACCTTATTCTATTCTTTAATGCAGTTATTTTGCATTGAAAAAAACAAAATTCATTCTTTAGAAACACATCTAGAATGCTCATTGAGTACCATTTTATTTTGTCGAAAATGTGGAATCACATAAAGTTAGTATTCAAATCTGCATGTGTCATTATTATATTTATAACGAATGCCGAATGTTTTTCTTTTACATCTCCGGTCTGCCACATTTTCTAACATAATTTCGATTACAGGCTGAGCAACGATAATTTCTTACACTCACGTCGTGGTTTATGTCTACCATTCGTAATCTCCCTCGTTCTCTCTGCTTTCAACTGTGAAACTGAGATGTCTCGAACGCTACACAGCGCATGCGTAAATCTTAGCGCTTCAAGGAGAGTGACGTGCCTCCTCAGTAGTCTCCATGTTCTTGATGCGGATGACAGGACGTCAAGCACCGCCTGTGAGTCACGAATGACCTCTTACTTTGAGAAGCAATCACTCCAGGAGGTTTTCTCCTTTGTGCCTTTAACCTGACCACTTGCGTGCAAGAAACACACATGTCCAATACTTGGAAATAAATTTCGACAGACATATATACTGAGAGATGATAGTTTTAGAAGTGTGTCAAATGTAGCCTCTCTTATATTTTTTTAAGTCACTAGTGAAGCAGCTCATCTTAGTTTGCAATTGAAAATACAACTCATGGAAAAATATGTAGTCAAGTCTTGAGATATGTGCCTGAATTTTGTAATGGCTGAATGCGGAATTCGACGAAAGGGTTACACTTTCTAGCAAATAATGTGTGCGTAATTGTTTGATCTAGGAAGAAATCGTAGGAATATGGGCGAATACCGAAAGTGAGACTAGAAAGAGTCGGGTGTAGGTCTGGGCGTATCGGACAGGCTGCTACACAGTTCCCACTCTCTGACGCTATCCTTCTGCTAACCGCCACGGGGACTTTTGGCTGCTCAGTTTCCTGCCTGGCCCGGTGCACCCCTCCTGAGCTAACCTGGTCGCCCAAGACTCCTCTTAAGCGACCATATTGATGACGATCTCAGTGCGGACGCCAGATCAACACAGGATGCTGCGAAACACTACTCCCACCCTCAGACCATCCACCACACCCGGCCTCCAGGTCGCTGGATTACAGGAGCACGCCACCACTCCCAGCCGCCAGCGTAATTCTTTCAACCGCTACTTTACCTACAATCTGCGATGTCAACGAACTATTTTTTCTCCATACTCACAGCTTACTCGCCGATTTATCACGAAAACTAATGTGTATAGTGTACTTATTCATTTCTTACTTTGCGTTTCGACGAGAAAGTACACTGCTGCGTATGAAACGAACTGTTGTTACCTTGTGGATCCACGTTGCAGTTTCAGTCACGAATGCAATTCCTTCCTTCACTTAGAGAAAGAAAAAACCACTTTGGTAACTAATGGTACCGTCTCTAGCCGTCACATGTACCCTCTCTTGGTATTGGTGCGAAGAAAATATTGCACTCGATAGTGTCAACACCTTATTCTATTCTTTAATGCAGTTATTTTGCATTGAAAAAGGAAATTCATTCTTTAGAAACACATCTAGAATGCTCATTGAGTACCATTTTATTTTGTCGAAAATGTGGAATCACGTAAAGTAAGTATTCAAATCTGCATGTGTCATTATTATATTTATAACGAATGCCGAATGTTTTTCTTTTACATCTCCGGTCTGCCACATTTTCTAACATAATTTCGATTACAGGCTGAGCAACGATAATTTCTTACACTCACGTCGTGGTTTATGTCTACCATTCGTAATCTCCCTCGTTCTCTCTGCTTTCAACTGTGAAACTGAGATGTCTCGAACGCTACACAGCGCGTGCGTAAATCTTAGCGCTTCAAGGAGAGTGACGTGCCTCCTCAGTAGTCTCCATGTTGTTGATGCGGATGACAGGACGTCAAGCACCGCCTGTGAGTCACGAATGACCTCTTACTTTGAGAAGCAATCACTCCAGGAGGTTTTCTCCTTTGTGCCTTTAACCTGACCACTTGCGTGCAAGAAACACACATGTCCAATACTTGGAAATAAATTTCGACAGACATATATACTGAGAGATGATAGTTTTAGAAGTGTGTCAAATGTAGCCTCTCTTATATTTTTTTAAGTCACTAGTGAAGCAGCTCATCTTAGTTTGCAATTGAAAATACAACTCATGGAAAAATATGTAGTCAAGTCTTGAGATATGTGCCTGAATTTTGTAATGGCTGAATGCGGAATTCGACGAAAGGGTTACACTTTCTAGCAAATAATGTGTGCGTAATTGTTTGATCTAGGAAGAAATCGTAGGAATATGGGCGAATACCGAAAGTGAGACTAGAAAGAGTCGGGTGTAGGTCTGGGCGTATCGGACAGGCTGCTACACAGTTCCCACTCTCTGACGCTATCCTTCTGCTAACCGCCACGGGGACTTTTGGCTGCTCAGTTTCCTGCCTGGCCCGGTGCACCCCTCCTGAGCTAACCTGGTCGCCCAAGACTCCTCTTAAGCGACCATATTGATGACGATCTCAGTGCGGACGCCAGATCAACACAGGATGCTGCGAAACACTACTCCCACCCTCAGACCATCCACCACACCCGGCCTCCAGGTCGCTGGATTACAGGAGCACGCCACCACTCCCAGCCGCCAGCGTAATTCTTTCAACCGCTACTTTACCTACAATCTGCGATGTCAACGAACTATTTTTTCTCCATACTCACAGCTTACTCGCCGATTTATCACGAAAACTAATGTGTATAGTGTACTTATTCATTTCTTACTTTGCGTTTCGACGAGAAAGTACACTGCTGCGTATGAAACGAACTGTTGTTACCTTGTGGATCCACGTTGCAGTTTCAGTCACGAATGCAATTCCTTCCTTCACTTAGAGAAAGAAAAAACCACTTTGGTAACTAATGGTACCGTCTCTAGCCGTCACATGTACCCTCTCTTGGTATTGGTGCGAAGAAAATATTGCACTCGATAGTGTCAACACCTTATTCTATTCTTTAATGCAGTTATTTTGCATTGAAAAAGGAAATTCATTCTTTAGAAACACATCTAGAATGCTCATTGAGTACCATTTTATTTTGTCGAAAATGTGGAATCACGTAAAGTAAGTATTCAAATCTGCATGTGTCATTATTATATTTATAACGAATGCCGAATGTTTTTCTTTTACATCTCCGGTCTGCCACATTTTCTAACATAATTTCGATTACAGGCTGAGCAACGATAATTTCTTACACTCACGTCGTGGTTTATGTCTACCATTCGTAATCTCCCTCGTTCTCTCTGCTTTCAACTGTGAAACTGAGATGTCTCGAACGCTACACAGCGCGTGCGTAAATCTTAGCGCTTCAAGGAGAGTGACGTGCCTCCTCAGTAGTCTCCATGTTGTTGATGCGGATGACAGGACGTCAAGCACCGCCTGTGAGTCACGAATGACCTCTTACTTTGAGAAGCAATCACTCCAGGAGGTTTTCTCCTTTGTGCCTTTAACCTGACCACTTGCGTGCAAGAAACACACATGTCCAATACTTGGAAATAAATTTCGACAGACATTTATACTGAGAGATGATAGTTTTAGAAGTGTGTCAAATCTAGCCTCTCTTATATTTTGAAGTCACTAGTGAAGCAGCTCATCTCAGTTTGCAATTGAAAATACAACTCATGGAAAAATATGCAGTCAAGTCTTGAGATATGTGCCTGAATTTTGTAATGGCTGAATGCGGAATTCGACGAAAGGGTTACACTTTCTAGCAAATAATGTGTGCGTAATTGTTTGATCTAGGAAGAAATCGTAGGAATATGGGCGAATACCGAAAGTAAGACTAAAAAGAGTTGGTTGTAGGTCTGGGCGTATCGGACAGGCTGCTACACAGTTCCCACTCTCTGACGCTATCCTTCTGCTAACCGCCACGGGGACCTTTGGCTGCTCAGTTTCCTGCCTGGCCCGGTGCACCCCTCCTTAGCTAACCTGGTCGCCCAAGACTCCTCTTAAGCGACCATATTGATGACGATCTCAGTGCGGACGCCAGATCAACACAGGATGCTGCGAAACAGTACTCCCATCCTCAGACCATCCACTACACCCGGCCTCCAGGTCGCTGGATTACAGGAGCACGCCACCACTCCCAGCCGCCAGCGTAATTCTTTCAACCGCCACTTTACCTACAATCTGCGATGTCAACGAACTATTTTTTCTCCATACTCACAGCTTACTCGCCGATTTATCACGAAAACTAATGTGTATAGTGTACTTATTCATTTCTTACTTTGCGTTTCGACGAGAAAGTACACTGCTCCGTATGAAACGAACTGTTGTTACCTTGTGGATCCACGTTGCAGTTTCAGTCACGAATGCAATTCCTTCCTTCACTTAGAGAAAGAAAAAACCACTTTGGTAACTAATGGTACCGTCTCTAGCCGTCACATGTACCCTCTCTTGGTATTGGTGCGAAGAAAATATTGCACTCGATAGTGTCAACACCTTATTCTATTCTTTAATGCAGTTATTTTGCATTGAAAAAAACAAAATTCATTCTTTAGAAACACATCTAGAATGCTCATTGAGTACCATTTTATTTTGTCGAAAATGTGGAATCACATAAAGTTAGTATTCAAATCTGCATGTGTCATTATTATATTTATAACGAATGCCGAATGTTTTTCTTTTACATCTCCGGTCTGCCACATTTTCTAACATAATTTCGATTACAGGCTGAGCAACGATAATTTCTTACACTCACGTCGTGGTTTATGTCTACCATTCGTAATCTCCCTCGTTCTCTCTGCTTTCAACTGTGAAACTGAGATGTCTCGAACGCTACACAGCGCATGCGTAAATCTTAGCGCTTCAAGGAGAGTGACGTGCCTCCTCAGTAGTCTCCATGTTCTTGATGCGGATGACAGGACGTCAAGCACCGCCTGTGAGTCACGAATGACCTCTTACTTTGAGAAGCAATCACTCCAGGAGGTTTTCTCCTTTGTGCCTTTAACCTGACCACTTGCGTGCAAGAAACACACATGTCCAATACTTGGAAATAAATTTCGACAGACATTTATACTGAGAGATGATAGTTTTAGAAGTGTGTCAAATCTAGCCTCTCTTATATTTTGAAGTCACTAGTGAAGCAGCTCATCTCAGTTTGCAATTGAAAATACAACTCATGGAAAAATATGCAGTCAAGTCTTGAGATATGTGCCTGAATTTTGTAATGGCTGAATGCGGAATTCGACGAAAGGGTTACACTTTCTAGCAAATAATGTGTGCGTAATTGTTTGATCTAGGAAGAAATCGTAGGAATATGGGCGAATACCGAAAGTGAGACTAGAAAGAGTCGGGTGTAGGTCTGGGCGTATCGGACAGGCTGCTACACAGTTCCCACTCTCTGACGCTATCCTTCTGCTAACCGCCACGGGGACTTTTGGCTGCTCAGTTTCCTGCCTGGCCCGGTGCACCCCTCCTTAGCTAACCTGGTCGCCCAAGACTCCTCTTAAGCGACCATATTGATGACGATCTCAGTGCGGACGCCAGATCAACACAGGATGCTGCGAAACACTACTCCCACCCTCAGACCATCCACCACACCCGGCCTCCAGGTCGCTGGATTACAGGAGCACGCCACCACTCCCAGCCGCCAGCGTAATTCTTTCAACCGCTACTTTACCTACAATCTGCGATGTCAACGAACTATTTTTTCTCCATACTCACAGCTTACTCGCCGATTTATCACGAAAACTAATGTGTATAGTGTACTTATTCATTTCTTACTTTGCGTTTCGACGAGAAAGTACACTGCTGCGTATGAAACGAACTGTTGTTACCTTGTGGATCCACGTTGCAGTTTCAGTCACGAATGCAATTCCTTCCTTCACTTAGAGAAAGAAAAAACCACTTTGGTAACTAATGGTACCGTCTCTAGCCGTCACATGTACCCTCTCTTGGTATTGGTGCGAAGAAAATATTGCACTCGATAGTGTCAACACCTTATTCTATTCTTTAATGCAGTTATTTTGCATTGAAAAAGGAAATTCATTCTTTAGAAACACATCTAGAATGCTCATTGAGTACCATTTTATTTTGTCGAAAATGTGGAATCACGTAAAGTAAGTATTCAAATCTGCATGTGTCATTATTATATTTATAACGAATGCCGAATGTTTTTCTTTTACATCTCCGGTCTGCCACATTTTCTAACATAATTTCGATTACAGGCTGAGCAACGATAATTTCTTACACTCACGTCGTGGTTTATGTCTACCATTCGTAATCTCCCTCGTTCTCTCTGCTTTCAACTGTGAAACTGAGATGTCTCGAACGCTACACAGCGCATGCGTAAATCTTAGCGCTTCAAGGAGAGTGACGTGCCTCCTCAGTAGTCTCCATGTTCTTGATGCGGATGACAGGACGTCAAGCACCGCCTGTGAGTCACGAATGACCTCTTACTTTGAGAAGCAATCACTCCAGGAGGTTTTCTCCTTTGTGCCTTTAACCTGACCACTTGCGTGCAAGAAACACACATGTCCAATACTTGGAAATAAATTTCGACAGACATATATACTGAGAGATGATAGTTTTAGAAGTGTGTCAAATCTAGCCTCTCTTATATTTTGAAGTCACTAGTGAAGCAGCTCATCTCAGTTTGCAATTGAAAATACAACTCATGGAAAAATATGCAGTCAAGTCTTGAGATATGTGCCTGAATTTTGTAATGGCTGAATGCGGAATTCGACGAAAGGGTTACACTTTCTAGCAAATAATGTGTGCGTAATTGTTTGATCTAGGAAGAAATCGTAGGAATATGGGCGAATACCGAAAGTAAGACTAAAAAGAGTTGGTTGTAGGTCTGGGCGTATCGGACAGGCTGCTACACAGTTCCCACTCTCTGACGCTATCCTTCTGCTAACCGCCACGGGGACCTTTGGCTGCTCAGTTTCCTGCCTGGCCCGGTGCACCCCTCCTTAGCTAACCTGGTCGCCCAAGACTCCTCTTAAGCGACCATATTGATGACGATCTCAGTGCGGACGCCAGATCAACACAGGATGCTGCGAAACAGTACTCCCATCCTCAGACCATCCACTACACCCGGCCTCCAGGTCGCTGGATTACAGGAGCACGCCACCACTCCCAGCCACCAGCGTAATTCTTTCAACCGCCACTTTACCTACAATCTGCGATGTCAACGAACTATTTTTTCTCCATACTCACAGCTTACTCGCCGATTTATCACGAAAACTAATGTGTATAGTGTACTTATTCATTTCTTACTTTGCGTTTCGACGAGAAAGTACACTGCTGCGTATGAAACGAACTGTTGTTACCTTGTGGATCCACGTTGCAGTTTCAGTCACGAATGCAATTCCTTCCTTCACTTAGAGAAAGAAAAAACCACTTTGGTAACTAATGGTACCGTCTCTAGCCGTCACATGTACCCTCTCTTGGTATTGGTGCGAAGAAAATATTGCACTCGATAGTGTCAACACCTTATTCTATTCTTTAATGCAGTTATTTTGCATTGAAAAAGGAAATTCATTCTTTAGAAACACATCTAGAATGCTCATTGAGTACCATTTTATTTTGTCGAAAATGTGGAATCACGTAAAGTAAGTATTCAAATCTGCATGTGTCATTATTATATTTATAACGAATGCCGAATGTTTTTCTTTTACATCTCCGGTCTGCCACATTTTCTAACATAATTTCGATTACAGGCTGAGCAACGATAATTTCTTACACTCACGTCGTGGTTTATGTCTACCATTCGTAATCTCCCTCGTTCTCTCTGCTTTCAACTGTGAAACTGAGATGTCTCGAACGCTACACAGCGCGTGCGTAAATCTTAGCGCTTCAAGGAGAGTGACGTGCCTCCTCAGTAGTCTCCATGTTCTTGTTGCGGATGACAGGACGTCAAGCACCGCCTGTGAGTCACGAATGACCTCTTACTTTGAGAAGCAATCACTCCAGGAGGTTTTCTCCTTTGTGCCTTTAACCTGATCACTTGCGTGCAAGAAACACACATGTCCAATACTTGGAAATAAATTTCGACAGACATTTATACTGAGAGATGATAGTTTTAGAAGTGTGTCAAATCTAGCCTCTCTTATATTTTGAAGTCACTAGTGAAGCAGCTCATCTCAGTTTGCAATTGAAAATACAACTCATGGAAAAATATGCAGTCAAGTCTTGAGATATGTGCCTGAATTTTGTAATGGCTGAATGCGGAATTCGACGAAAGGGTTACACTTTCTAGCAAATAATGTGTGCGTAATTGTTTGATCTAGGAAGAAATCGTAGGAATATGGGCGAATACCGAAAGTAAGACTAAAAAGAGTTGGTTGTAGGTCTGGGCGTATCGGACAGGCTGCTACACAGTTCCCACTCTCTGACGCTATCCTTCTGCTAACCGCCACGGGGACCTTTGGCTGCTCAGTTTCCTGCCTGGCCCGGTGCACCCCTCCTTAGCTAACCTGGTCGCCCAAGACTCCTCTTAAGCGACCATATTGATGACGATCTCAGTGCGGACGCCAGATCAACACAGGATGCTGCGAAACAGTACTCCCATCCTCAGACCATCCACTACACCCGGCCTCCAGGTCGCTGGATTACAGGAGCACGCCACCACTCCCAGCCACCAGCGTAATTCTTTCAACCGCCACTTTACCTACAATCTGCGATGTCAACGAACTATTTTTTCTCCATACTCACAGCTTACTCGCCGATTTATCACGAAAACTAATGTGTATAGTGTACTTATTCATTTCTTACTTTGCGTTTCGACGAGAAAGTACACTGCTGCGTATGAAACGAACTGTTGTTACCTTGTGGATCCACGTTGCAGTTTCAGTCACGAATGCAATTCCTTCCTTCACTTAGAGAAAGAAAAAACCACTTTGGTAACTAATGGTACCGTCTCTAGCCGTCACATGTACCCTCTCTTGGTATTGGTGCGAAGAAAATATTGCACTCGATAGTGTCAACACCTTATTCTATTCTTTAATGCAGTTATTTTGCATTGAAAAAGGAAATTCATTCTTTAGAAACACATCTAGAATGCTCATTGAGTACCATTTTATTTTGTCGAAAATGTGGAATCACGTAAAGTAAGTATTCAAATCTGCATGTGTCATTATTATATTTATAACGAATGCCGAATGTTTTTCTTTTACATCTCCGGTCTGCCACATTTTCTAACATAATTTCGATTACAGGCTGAGCAACGATAATTTCTTACACTCACGTCGTGGTTTATGTCTACCATTCGTAATCTCCCTCGTTCTCTCTGCTTTCAACTGTGAAACTGAGATGTCTCGAACGCTACACAGCGCGTGCGTAAATCTTAGCGCTTCAAGGAGAGTGACGTGCCTCCTCAGTAGTCTCCATGTTCTTGTTGCGGATGACAGGACGTCAAGCACCGCCTGTGAGTCACGAATGACCTCTTACTTTGAGAAGCAATCACTCCAGGAGGTTTTCTCCTTTGTGCCTTTAACCTGATCACTTGCGTGCAAGAAACACACATGTCCAATACTTGGAAATAAATTTCGACAGACATTTATACTGAGAGATGATAGTTTTAGAAGTGTGTCAAATCTAGCCTCTCTTATATTTTGAAGTCACTAGTGAAGCAGCTCATCTCAGTTTGCAATTGAAAATACAACTCATGGAAAAATATGCAGTCAAGTCTTGAGATATGTGCCTGAATTTTGTAATGGCTGAATGCGGAATTCGACGAAAGGGTTACACTTTCTAGCAAATAATGTGTGCGTAATTGTTTGATCTAGGAAGAAATCGTAGGAATATGGGCGAATACCGAAAGTAAGACTAAAAAGAGTTGGTTGTAGGTCTGGGCGTATCGGACAGGCTGCTACACAGTTCCCACTCTCTGACGCTATCCTTCTGCTAACCGCCACGGGGACCTTTGGCTGCTCAGTTTCCTGCCTGGCCCGGTGCACCCCTCCTTAGCTAACCTGGTCGCCCAAGACTCCTCTTAAGCGACCATATTGATGACGATCTCAGTGCGGACGCCAGATCAACACAGGATGCTGCGAAACAGTACTCCCATCCTCAGACCATCCACTACACCCGGCCTCCAGGTCGCTGGATTACAGGAGCACGCCACCACTCCCAGCCACCAGCGTAATTCTTTCAACCGCCACTTTACCTACAATCTGCGATGTCAACGAACTATTTTTTCTCCATACTCACAGCTTACTCGCCGATTTATCACGAAAACTAATGTGTATAGTGTACTTATTCATTTCTTACTTTGCGTTTCGACGAGAAAGTACACTGCTGCGTATGAAACGAACTGTTGTTACCTTGTGGATCCACGTTGCAGTTTCAGTCACGAATGCAATTCCTTCCTTCACTTAGAGAAAGAAAAAACCACTTTGGTAACTAATGGTACCGTCTCTAGCCGTCACATGTACCCTCTCTTGGTATTGGTGCGAAGAAAATATTGCACTCGATAGTGTCAACACCTTATTCTATTCTTTAATGCAGTTATTTTGCATTGAAAAAGGAAATTCATTCTTTAGAAACACATCTAGAATGCTCATTGAGTACCATTTTATTTTGTCGAAAATGTGGAATCACGTAAAGTAAGTATTCAAATCTGCATGTGTCATTATTATATTTATAACGAATGCCGAATGTTTTTCTTTTACATCTCCGGTCTGCCACATTTTCTAACATAATTTCGATTACAGGCTGAGCAACGATAATTTCTTACACTCACGTCGTGGTTTATGTCTACCATTCGTAATCTCCCTCGTTCTCTCTGCTTTCAACTGTGAAACTGAGATGTCTCGAACGCTACACAGCGCGTGCGTAAATCTTAGCGCTTCAAGGAGAGTGACGTGCCTCCTCAGTAGTCTCCATGTTCTTGATGCGGATGACAGGACGTCAAGCACCGCCTGTGAGTCACGAATGACCTCTTACTTTGAGAAGCAATCACTCCAGGAGGTTTTCTCCTTTGTGCCTTTAACCTGACCACTTGCGTGCAAGAAACACACATGTCCAATACTTGGAAATAAATTTCGACAGACATTTATACTGAGAGATGATAGTTTTAGAAGTGTGTCAAATCTAGCCTCTCTTATATTTTGAAGTCACTAGTGAAGCAGCTCATCTCAGTTTGCAATTGAAAATACAACTCATGGAAAAATATGCAGTCAAGTCTTGAGATATGTGCCTGAATTTTGTAATGGCTGAATGCGGAATTCGACGAAAGGGTTACACTTTCTAGCAAATAATGTGTGCGTAATTGTTTGATCTAGGAAGAAATCGTAGGAATATGGGCGAATACCGAAAGTAAGACTAAAAAGAGTTGGTTGTAGGTCTGGGCGTATCGGACAGGCTGCTACACAGTTCCCACTCTCTGACGCTATCCTTCTGCTAACCGCCACGGGGACCTTTGGCTGCTCAGTTTCCTGCCTGGCCCGGTGCACCCCTCCTTAGCTAACCTGGTCGCCCAAGACTCCTCTTAAGCGACCATATTGATGACGATCTCAGTGCGGACGCCAGATCAACACAGGATGCTGCGAAACAGTACTCCCATCCTCAGACCATCCACTACACCCGGCCTCCAGGTCGCTGGATTACAGGAGCACGCCACCACTCCCAGCCGCCAGCGTAATTCTTTCAACCGCCACTTTACCTACAATCTGCGATGTCAACGAACTATTTTTTCTCCATACTCACAGCTTACTCGCCGATTTATCACGAAAACTAATGTGTATAGTGTACTTATTCATTTCTTACTTTGCGTTTCGACGAGAAAGTACACTGCTGCGTATGAAACGAACTGTTGTTACCTTGTGGATCCACGTTGCAGTTTCAGTCACGAATGCAATTCCTTCCTTCACTTAGAGAAAGAAAAAACCACTTTGGTAACTAATGGTACCGTCTCTAGCCGTCACATGTACCCTCTCTTGGTATTGGTGCGAAGAAAATATTGCACTCGATAGTGTCAACACCTTATTCTATTCTTTAATGCAGTTATTTTGCATTGAAAAAGGAAATTCATTCTTTAGAAACACATCTAGAATGCTCATTGAGTACCATTTTATTTTGTCGAAAATGTGGAACCACGTAAAGTAAGTATTCAAATCTGCATGTGTCATTATTATATTTATAACGAATGCCGAATGTTTTTCTTTTACATCTCCGGTCTGCCACATTTTCTAACATAATTTCGATTACAGGCTGAGCAACGATAATTTCTTACACTCACGTCGTGGTTTATGTCTACCATTCGTAATCTCCCTCGTTCTCTCTGCTTTCAACTGTGAAACTGAGATGTCTCGAACGCTACACAGCGCGTGCGTAAATCTTAGCGCTTCAAGGAGAGTGACGTGCCTCCTCAGTAGTCTCCATGTTCTTGTTGCGGATGACAGGACGTCAAGCACCGCCTGTGAGTCACGAATGACCTCTTACTTTGAGAAGCAATCACTCCAGGAGGTTTTCTCCTTTGTGCCTTTAACCTGATCACTTGCGTGCAAGAAACACACATGTCCAATACTTGGAAATAAATTTCGACAGACATTTATACTGAGAGATGATAGTTTTAGAAGTGTGTCAAATCTAGCCTCTCTTATATTTTGAAGTCACTAGTGAAGCAGCTCATCTCAGTTTGCAATTGAAAATACAACTCATGGAAAAATATGCAGTCAAGTCTTGAGATATGTGCCTGAATTTTGTAATGGCTGAATGCGGAATTCGACGAAAGGGTTACACTTTCTAGCAAATAATGTGTGCGTAATTGTTTGATCTAGGAAGAAATCGTAGGAATATGGGCGAATACCGAAAGTAAGACTAAAAAGAGTTGGTTGTAGGTCTGGGCGTATCGGACAGGCTGCTACACAGTTCCCACTCTCTGACGCTATCCTTCTGCTAACCGCCACGGGGACCTTTGGCTGCTCAGTTTCCTGCCTGGCCCGGTGCACCCCTCCTTAGCTAACCTGGTCGCCCAAGACTCCTCTTAAGCGACCATATTGATGACGATCTCAGTGCGGACGCCAGATCAACACAGGATGCTGCGAAACAGTACTCCCATCCTCAGACCATCCACTACACCCGGCCTCCAGGTCGCTGGATTACAGGAGCACGCCACCACTCCCAGCCACCAGCGTAATTCTTTCAACCGCCACTTTACCTACAATCTGCGATGTCAACGAACTATTTTTTCTCCATACTCACAGCTTACTCGCCGATTTATCACGAAAACTAATGTGTATAGTGTACTTATTCATTTCTTACTTTGCGTTTCGACGAGAAAGTACACTGCTGCGTATGAAACGAACTGTTGTTACCTTGTGGATCCACGTTGCAGTTTCAGTCACGAATGCAATTCCTTCCTTCACTTAGAGAAAGAAAAAACCACTTTGGTAACTAATGGTACCGTCTCTAGCCGTCACATGTACCCTCTCTTGGTATTGGTGCGAAGAAAATATTGCACTCGATAGTGTCAACACCTTATTCTATTCTTTAATGCAGTTATTTTGCATTGAAAAAGGAAATTCATTCTTTAGAAACACATCTAGAATGCTCATTGAGTACCATTTTATTTTGTCGAAAATGTGGAATCACGTAAAGTAAGTATTCAAATCTGCATGTGTCATTATTATATTTATAACGAATGCCGAATGTTTTTCTTTTACATCTCCGGTCTGCCACATTTTCTAACATAATTTCGATTACAGGCTGAGCAACGATAATTTCTTACACTCACGTCGTGGTTTATGTCTACCATTCGTAATCTCCCTCGTTCTCTCTGCTTTCAACTGTGAAACTGAGATGTCTCGAACGCTACACAGCGCGTGCGTAAATCTTAGCGCTTCAAGGAGAGTGACGTGCCTCCTCAGTAGTCTCCATGTTCTTGTTGCGGATGACAGGACGTCAAGCACCGCCTGTGAGTCACGAATGACCTCTTACTTTGAGAAGCAATCACTCCAGGAGGTTTTCTCCTTTGTGCCTTTAACCTGATCACTTGCGTGCAAGAAACACACATGTCCAATACTTGGAAATAAATTTCGACAGACATTTATACTGAGAGATGATAGTTTTAGAAGTGTGTCAAATCTAGCCTCTCTTATATTTTGAAGTCACTAGTGAAGCAGCTCATCTCAGTTTGCAATTGAAAATACAACTCATGGAAAAATATGCAGTCAAGTCTTGAGATATGTGCCTGAATTTTGTAATGGCTGAATGCGGAATTCGACGAAAGGGTTACACTTTCTAGCAAATAATGTGTGCGTAATTGTTTGATCTAGGAAGAAATCGTAGGAATATGGGCGAATACCGAAAGTAAGACTAAAAAGAGTTGGTTGTAGGTCTGGGCGTATCGGACAGGCTGCTACACAGTTCCCACTCTCTGACGCTATCCTTCTGCTAACCGCCACGGGGACCTTTGGCTGCTCAGTTTCCTGCCTGGCCCGGTGCACCCCTCCTTAGCTAACCTGGTCGCCCAAGACTCCTCTTAAGCGACCATATTGATGACGATCTCAGTGCGGACGCCAGATCAACACAGGATGCTGCGAAACAGTACTCCCATCCTCAGACCATCCACTACACCCGGCCTCCAGGTCGCTGGATTACAGGAGCACGCCACCACTCCCAGCCACCAGCGTAATTCTTTCAACCGCCACTTTACCTACAATCTGCGATGTCAACGAACTATTTTTTCTCCATACTCACAGCTTACTCGCCGATTTATCACGAAAACTAATGTGTATAGTGTACTTATTCATTTCTTACTTTGCGTTTCGACGAGAAAGTACACTGCTGCGTATGAAACGAACTGTTGTTACCTTGTGGATCCACGTTGCAGTTTCAGTCACGAATGCAATTCCTTCCTTCACTTAGAGAAAGAAAAAACCACTTTGGTAACTAATGGTACCGTCTCTAGCCGTCACATGTACCCTCTCTTGGTATTGGTGCGAAGAAAATATTGCACTCGATAGTGTCAACACCTTATTCTATTCTTTAATGCAGTTATTTTGCATTGAAAAAGGAAATTCATTCTTTAGAAACACATCTAGAATGCTCATTGAGTACCATTTTATTTTGTCGAAAATGTGGAATCACGTAAAGTAAGTATTCAAATCTGCATGTGTCATTATTATATTTATAACGAATGCCGAATGTTTTTCTTTTACATCTCCGGTCTGCCACATTTTCTAACATAATTTCGATTACAGGCTGAGCAACGATAATTTCTTACACTCACGTCGTGGTTTATGTCTACCATTCGTAATCTCCCTCGTTCTCTCTGCTTTCAACTGTGAAACTGAGATGTCTCGAACGCTACACAGCGCGTGCGTAAATCTTAGCGCTTCAAGGAGAGTGACGTGCCTCCTCAGTAGTCTCCATGTTCTTGATGCGGATGACAGGACGTCAAGCACCGCCTGTGAGTCACGAATGACCTCTTACTTTGAGAAGCAATCACTCCAGGAGGTTTTCTCCTTTGTGCCTTTAACCTGACCACTTGCGTGCAAGAAACACACATGTCCAATACTTGGAAATAAATTTCGACAGACATATATACTGAGAGATGATAGTTTTAGAAGTGTGTCAAATGTAGCCTCTCTTATATTTTTTTAAGTCACTAGTGAAGCAGCTCATCTCAGTTTGCAATTGAAAATACAACTCATGGAAAAATATGTAGTCAAGTCTTGAGATATGTGCCTGAATTTTGTAATGGCTGAATGAGGAATTCGACGAAAGGGTTACACTTTCTAGCAAATAATGTGTGCGTAATTGTTTGATCTAGGAAGAAATCGTAGGAATATGGGCGAATACCGAAAGTGAGACTAGAAAGAGTCGGGTGTAGGTCTGGGCGTATCGGACAGGCTGCTACACAGTTCCCACTCTCTGACGCTATCCTTCTGCTAACCGCCACGGGGACTTTTGGCTGCTCAGTTTCCTGCCTGGCCCGGTGCACCCCTCCTTAGCTAACCTGGTCGCCCAAGACTCCTCTTAAGCGACCATATTGATGACGATCTCAGTGCGGACGCCAGATCAACACAGGATGCTGCGAAACACTACTCCCACCCTCAGACCATCCACCACACCCGGCCTCCAGGTCGCTGGATTACAGGAGCACGCCACCACTCCCAGCCGCCAGCGTAATTCTTTCAACCGCTACTTTACCTACAATCTGCGATGTCAACGAACTATTTTTTCTCCATACTCACAGCTTACTCGCCGATTTATCACGAAAACTAATGTGTATAGTGTACTTATTCATTTCTTACTTTGCGTTTCGACGAGAAAGTACACTGCTGCGTATGAAACGAACTGTTGTTACCTTGTGGATCCACGTTGCAGTTTCAGTCACGAATGCAATTCCTTCCTTCACTTAGAGAAAGAAAAAACCACTTTGGTAACTAATGGTACCGTCTCTAGCCGTCACATGTACCCTCTCTTGGTATTGGTGCGAAGAAAATATTGCACTCGATAGTGTCAACACCTTATTCTATTCTTTAATGCAGTTATTTTGCATTGAAAAAGGAAATTCATTCTTTAGAAACACATCTAGAATGCTCATTGAGTACCATTTTATTTTGTCGAAAATGTGGAATCACGTAAAGTAAGTATTCAAATCTGCATGTGTCATTATTATATTTATAACGAATGCCGAATGTTTTTCTTTTACATCTCCGGTCTGCCACATTTTCTAACATAATTTCGATTACAGGCTGAGCAACGATAATTTCTTACACTCACGTCGTGGTTTATGTCTACCATTCGTAATCTCCCTCGTTCTCTCTGCTTTCAACTGTGAAACTGAGATGTCTCGAACGCTACACAGCGCGTGCGTAAATCTTAGCGCTTCAAGGAGAGTGACGTGCCTCCTCAGTAGTCTCCATGTTCTTGATGCGGATGACAGGACGTCAAGCACCGCCTGTGAGTCACGAATGACCTCTTACTTTGAGAAGCAATCACTCCAGGAGGTTTTCTCCTTTGTGCCTTTAACCTGACCACTTGCGTGCAAGAAACACACATGTCCAATACTTGGAAATAAATTTCGACAGACATATATACTGAGAGATGATAGTTTTAGAAGTGTGTCAAATGTAGCCTCTCTTATATTTTTTTAAGTCACTAGTGAAGCAGCTCATCTCAGTTTGCAATTGAAAATACAACTCATGGAAAAATATGCAGTCAAGTCTTGAGATATGTGCCTGAATTTTGTAATGGCTGAATGCGGAATTCGACGAAATGGTTACACTTTCTAGCAAATAATGTGTGCGTAATTGTTTGATCTAGGAAGAAATCGTAGGAATATGGGCGAATACCGAAAGTAAGACTAAAAAGAGTTGGTTGTAGGTCTGGGCGTATCGGACAGGCTGCTACACAGTTCCCACTCTCTGACGCTATCCTTCTGCTAACCGCCACGGGGACCTTTGGCTGCTCAGTTTCCTGCCTGGCCCGGTGCACCCCTCCTTAGCTAACCTGGTCGCCCAAGACTCCTCTTAAGCGACCATATTGATGACGATCTCAGTGCGGACGCCAGATCAACACAGGATGCTGCGAAACAGTACTCCCATCCTCAGACCATCCACTACACCCGGCCTCCAGGTCGCTGGATTACAGGAGCACGCCACCACTCCCAGCCGCCAGCGTAATTCTTTCAACCGCCACTTTACCTACAATCTGCGATGTCAACGAACTATTTTTTCTCCATACTCACAGCTTACTCGCCGATTTATCACGAAAACTAATGTGTATAGTGTACTTATTCATTTCTTACTTTGCGTTTCGACGAGAAAGTACACTGCTGCGTATGAAACGAACTGTTGTTAACTTGTGGATCCACGTTGCAGTTTCAGTCACGAATGCAATTCCTTCCTTCACTTAGAGAAAGAAAAAACCACTTTGGTAACTAATGGTACCGTCTCTAGCCGTCACATGTACCCTCTCTTGGTATTGGTGCGAAGAAAATATTGCACTCGATAGTGTCAACACCTTATTCTATTCTTTAATGCAGTTATTTTGCATTGAAAAAGGAAATTCATTCTTTAGAAACACATCTAGAATGCTCATTGAGTACCATTTTATTTTGTCGAAAATGTGGAATCACGTAAAGTAAGTATTCAAATCTGCATGTGTCATTATTATATTTATAACGAATGCCGAATGTTTTTCTTTTACATCTCCGGTCTGCCACATTTTCTAACATAATTTCGATTACAGGCTGAGCAACGATAATTTCTTACACTCACGTCGTGGTTTATGTCTACCATTCGTAATCTCCCTCGTTCTCTCTGCTTTCAACTGTGAAACTGAGATGTCTCGAACGCTACACAGCGCGTGCGTAAATCTTAGCGCTTCAAGGAGAGTGACGTGCCTCCTCAGTAGTCTCCATGTTCTTGATGCGGATGACAGGACGTCAAGCACCGCCTGTGAGTCACGAATGACCTCTTACTTTGAGAAGCAATCACTCCAGGAGGTTTTCTCCTTTGTGCCTTTAACCTGACCACTTGCGTGCAAGAAACACACATGTCCAATACTTGGAAATAAATTTCGACAGACATTTATACTGAGAGATGATAGTTTTAGAAGTGTGTCAAATCTAGCCTCTCTTATATTTTGAAGTCACTAGTGAAGCAGCTCATCTCAGTTTGCAATTGAAAATACAACTCATGGAAAAATATGCAGTCAAGTCTTGAGATATGTGCCTGAATTTTGTAATGGCTGAATGCGGAATTCGACGAAAGGGTTACACTTTCTAGCAAATAATGTGTGCGTAATTGTTTGATCTAGGAAGAAATCGTAGGAATATGGGCGAATACCGAAAGTAAGACTAAAAAGAGTTGGTTGTAGGTCTGGGCGTATCGGACAGGCTGCTACACAGTTCCCACTCTCTGACGCTATCCTTCTGCTAACCGCCACGGGGACCTTTGGCTGCTCAGTTTCCTGCCTGGCCCGGTGCACCCCTCCTTAGCTAACCTGGTCGCCCAAGACTCCTCTTAAGCGACCATATTGATGACGATCTCAGTGCGGACGCCAGATCAACACAGGATGCTGCGAAACAGTACTCCCATCCTCAGACCATCCACTACACCCGGCCTCCAGGTCGCTGGATTACAGGAGCACGCCACCACTCCCAGCCACCAGCGTAATTCTTTCAACCGCCACTTTACCTACAATCTGCGATGTCAACGAACTATTTTTTCTCCATACTCACAGCTTACTCGCCGATTTATCACGAAAACTAATGTGTATAGTGTACTTATTCATTTCTTACTTTGCGTTTCGACGAGAAAGTACACTGCTGCGTATGAAACGAACTGTTGTTACCTTGTGGATCCACGTTGCAGTTTCAGTCACGAATGCAATTCCTTCCTTCACTTAGAGAAAGAAAAAACCACTTTGGTAACTAATGGTACCGTCTCTAGCCGTCACATGTACCCTCTCTTGGTATTGGTGCGAAGAAAATATTGCACTCGATAGTGTCAACACCTTATTCTATTCTTTAATGCAGTTATTTTGCATTGAAAAAGGAAATTCATTCTTTAGAAACACATCTAGAATGCTCATTGAGTACCATTTTATTTTGTCGAAAATGTGGAATCACGTAAAGTAAGTATTCAAATCTGCATGTGTCATTATTATATTTATAACGAATGCCGAATGTTTTTCTTTTACATCTCCGGTCTGCCACATTTTCTAACATAATTTCGATTACAGGCTGAGCAACGATAATTTCTTACACTCACGTCGTGGTTTATGTCTACCATTCGTAATCTCCCTCGTTCTCTCTGCTTTCAACTGTGAAACTGAGATGTCTCGAACGCTACACAGCGCGTGCGTAAATCTTAGCGCTTCAAGGAGAGTGACGTGCCTCCTCAGTAGTCTCCATGTTCTTGATGCGGATGACAGGACGTCAAGCACCGCCTGTGAGTCACGAATGACCTCTTACTTTGAGAAGCAATCACTCCAGGAGGTTTTCTCCTTTGTGCCTTTAACCTGACCACTTGCGTGCAAGAAACACACATGTCCAATACTTGGAAATAAATTTCGACAGACATTTATACTGAGAGATGATAGTTTTAGAAGTGTGTCAAATCTAGCCTCTCTTATATTTTGAAGTCACTAGTGAAGCAGCTCATCTCAGTTTGCAATTGAAAATACAACTCATGGAAAAATATGCAGTCAAGTCTTGAGATATGTGCCTGAATTTTGTAATGGCTGAATGCGGAATTCGACGAAAGGGTTACACTTTCTAGCAAATAATGTGTGCGTAATTGTTTGATCTAGGAAGAAATCGTAGGAATATGGGCGAATACCGAAAGTAAGACTAAAAAGAGTTGGTTGTAGGTCTGGGCGTATCGGACAGGCTGCTACACAGTTCCCACTCTCTGACGCTATCCTTCTGCTAACCGCCACGGGGACCTTTGGCTGCTCAGTTTCCTGCCTGGCCCGGTGCACCCCTCCTTAGCTAACCTGGTCGCCCAAGACTCCTCTTAAGCGACCATATTGATGACGATCTCAGTGCGGACGCCAGATCAACACAGGATGCTGCGAAACAGTACTCCCATCCTCAGACCATCCACTACACCCGGCCTCCAGGTCGCTGGATTACAGGAGCACGCCACCACTCCCAGCCACCAGCGTAATTCTTTCAACCGCCACTTTACCTACAATCTGCGATGTCAACGAACTATTTTTTCTCCATACTCACAGCTTACTCGCCGATTTATCACGAAAACTAATGTGTATAGTGTACTTATTCATTTCTTACTTTGCGTTTCGACGAGAAAGTACACTGCTGCGTATGAAACGAACTGTTGTTACCTTGTGGATCCACGTTGCAGTTTCAGTCACGAATGCAATTCCTTCCTTCACTTAGAGAAAGAAAAAACCACTTTGGTAACTAATGGTACCGTCTCTAGCCGTCACATGTACCCTCTCTTGGTATTGGTGCGAAGAAAATATTGCACTCGATAGTGTCAACACCTTATTCTATTCTTTAATGCAGTTATTTTGCATTGAAAAAGGAAATTCATTCTTTAGAAACACATCTAGAATGCTCATTGAGTACCATTTTATTTTGTCGAAAATGTGGAATCACGTAAAGTAAGTATTCAAATCTGCATGTGTCATTATTATATTTATAACGAATGCCGAATGTTTTTCTTTTACATCTCCGGTCTGCCACATTTTCTAACATAATTTCGATTACAGGCTGAGCAACGATAATTTCTTACACTCACGTCGTGGTTTATGTCTACCATTCGTAATCTCCCTCGTTCTCTCTGCTTTCAACTGTGAAACTGAGATGTCTCGAACGCTACACAGCGCGTGCGTAAATCTTAGCGCTTCAAGGAGAGTGACGTGCCTCCTCAGTAGTCTCCATGTTCTTGATGCGGATGACAGGACGTCAAGCACCGCCTGTGAGTCACGAATGACCTCTTACTTTGAGAAGCAATCACTCCAGGAGGTTTTCTCCTTTGTGCCTTTAACCTGACCACTTGCGTGCAAGAAACACACATGTCCAATACTTGGAAATAAATTTCGACAGACATTTATACTGAGAGATGATAGTTTTAGAAGTGTGTCAAATCTAGCCTCTCTTATATTTTGAAGTCACTAGTGAAGCAGCTCATCTCAGTTTGCAATTGAAAATACAACTCATGGAAAAATATGCAGTCAAGTCTTGAGATATGTGCCTGAATTTTGTAATGGCTGAATGCGGAATTCGACGAAAGGGTTACACTTTCTAGCAAATAATGTGTGCGTAATTGTTTGATCTAGGAAGAAATCGTAGGAATATGGGCGAATACCGAAAGTAAGACTAAAAAGAGTTGGTTGTAGGTCTGGGCGTATCGGACAGGCTGCTACACAGTTCCCACTCTCTGACGCTATCCTTCTGCTAACCGCCACGGGGACCTTTGGCTGCTCAGTTTCCTGCCTGGCCCGGTGCACCCCTCCTTAGCTAACCTGGTCGCCCAAGACTCCTCTTAAGCGACCATATTGATGACGATCTCAGTGCGGACGCCAGATCAACACAGGATGCTGCGAAACAGTACTCCCATCCTCAGACCATCCACTACACCCGGCCTCCAGGTCGCTGGATTACAGGAGCACGCCACCACTCCCAGCCACCAGCGTAATTCTTTCAACCGCCACTTTACCTACAATCTGCGATGTCAACGAACTATTTTTTCTCCATACTCACAGCTTACTCGCCGATTTATCACGAAAACTAATGTGTATAGTGTACTTATTCATTTCTTACTTTGCGTTTCGACGAGAAAGTACACTGCTGCGTATGAAACGAACTGTTGTTACCTTGTGGATCCACGTTGCAGTTTCAGTCACGAATGCAATTCCTTCCTTCACTTAGAGAAAGAAAAAACCACTTTGGTAACTAATGGTACCGTCTCTAGCCGTCACATGTACCCTCTCTTGGTATTGGTGCGAAGAAAATATTGCACTCGATAGTGTCAACACCTTATTATATTCTTTAATGCAGTTATTTTGCATTGAAAAAGGAAATTCATTCTTTAGAAACACATCTAGAATGCTCATTGAGTACCATTTTATTTTGTCGAAAATGTGGAATCACGTAAAGTAAGTATTCAAATCTGCATGTGTCATTATTATATTTATAACGAATGCCGAATGTTTTTCTTTTACATCTCCGGTCTGCCACATTTTCTAACATAATTTCGATTACAGGCTGAGCAACGATAATTTCTTACACTCACGTCGTGGTTTATGTCTACCATTCGTAATCTCCCTCGTTCTCTCTGCTTTCAACTGTGAAACTGAGATGTCTCGAACGCTACACAGCGCGTGCGTAAATCTTAGCGCTTCAAGGAGAGTGACGTGCCTCCTCAGTAGTCTCCATGTTCTTGATGCGGATGACAGGACGTCAAGCACCGCCTGTGAGTCACGAATGACCTCTTACTTTGAGAAGCAATCACTCCAGGAGGTTTTCTCCTTTGTGCCTTTAACCTGACCACTTGCGTGCAAGAAACACACATGTCCAATACTTGGAAATAAATTTCGACAGACATATATACTGAGAGATGATAGTTTTAGAAGTGTGTCAAATGTAGCCTCTCTTATATTTTTTTAAGTCACTAGTGAAGCAGCTCATCTCAGTTTGCAATTGAAAATACAACTCATGGAAAAATATGCAGTCAAGTCTTGAGATATGTGCCTGAATTTTGTAATGGCTGAATGCGGAATTCGACGAAAGGGTTACACTTTCTAGCAAATAATGTGTGCGTAATTGTTTGATCTAGGAAGAAATCGTAGGAATATGGGCGAATACCGAAAGTAAGACTAAAAAGAGTTGGTTGTAGGTCTGGGCGTATCGGACAGGCTGCTACACAGTTCCCACTCTCTGACGCTATCCTTCTGCTAACCGCCACGGGGACCTTTGGCTGCTCAGTTTCCTGCCTGGCCCGGTGCACCCCTCCTTAGCTAACCTGGTCGCCCAAGACTCCTCTTAAGCGACCATATTGATGACGATCTCAGTGCGGACGCCAGATCAACACAGGATGCTGCGAAACAGTACTCCCATCCTCAGACCATCCACTACACCCGGCCTCCAGGTCGCTGGATTACAGGAGCACGCCACCACTCCCAGCCACCAGCGTAATTCTTTCAACCGCCACTTTACCTACAATCTGCGATGTCAACGAACTATTTTTTCTCCATACTCACAGCTTACTCGCCGATTTATCACGAAAACTAATGTGTATAGTGTACTTATTCATTTCTTACTTTGCGTTTCGACGAGAAAGTACACTGCTGCGTATGAAACGAACTGTTGTTACCTTGTGGATCCACGTTGCAGTTTCAGTCACGAATGCAATTCCTTCCTTCACTTAGAGAAAGAAAAAACCACTTTGGTAACTAATGGTACCGTCTCTAGCCGTCACATGTACCCTCTCTTGGTATTGGTGCGAAGAAAATATTGCACTCGATAGTGTCAACACCTTATTATATTCTTTAATGCAGTTATTTTGCATTGAAAAAGGAAATTCATTCTTTAGAAACACATCTAGAATGCTCATTGAGTACCATTTTATTTTGTCGAAAATGTGGAATCACGTAAAGTAAGTATTCAAATCTGCATGTGTCATTATTATATTTATAACGAATGCCGAATGTTTTTCTTTTACATCTCCGGTCTGCCACATTTTCTAACATAATTTCGATTACAGGCTGAGCAACGATAATTTCTTACACTCACGTCGTGGTTTATGTCTACCATTCGTAATCTCCCTCGTTCTCTCTGCTTTCAACTGTGAAACTGAGATGTCTCGAACGCTACACAGCGCGTGCGTAAATCTTAGCGCTTCAAGGAGAGTGACGTGCCTCCTCAGTAGTCTCCATGTTCTTGATGCGGATGACAGGACGTCAAGCACCGCCTGTGAGTCACGAATGACCTCTTACTTTGAGAAGCAATCACTCCAGGAGGTTTTCTCCTTTGTGCCTTTAACCTGACCACTTGCGTGCAAGAAACACACATGTCCAATACTTGGAAATAAATTTCGACAGACATATATACTGAGAGATGATAGTTTTAGAAGTGTGTCAAATGTAGCCTCTCTTATATTTTTTTAAGTCACTAGTGAAGCAGCTCATCTCAGTTTGCAATTGAAAATACAACTCATGGAAAAATATGCAGTCAAGTCTTGAGATATGTGCCTGAATTTTGTAATGGCTGAATGCGGAATTCGACGAAAGGGTTACACTTTCTAGCAAATAATGTGTGCGTAATTGTTTGATCTAGGAAGAAATCGTAGGAATATGGGCGAATACCGAAAGTAAGACTAAAAAGAGTTGGGTGTAGGTCTGGGCGTATCGGACAGGCTGCTACACAGTTCCCACTCTCTGACGCTATCCTTCTGCTAACCGCCACGGGGACCTTTGGCTGCTCAGTTTCCTGCCTGGCCCGGTGCACCCCTCCTTAGCTAACCTGGTCGCCCAAGACTCCTCTTAAGCGACCATATTGATGACGATCTCAGTGCGGACGCCAGATCAACACAGGATGCTGCGAAACAGTACTCCCATCCTCAGACCATCCACTACACCCGGCCTCCAGGTCGCTGGATTACAGGAGCACGCCACCACTCCCAGCCGCCAGCGTAATTCTTTCAACCGCCACTTTACCTACAATCTGCGATGTCAACGAACTATTTTTTCTCCATACTCACAGCTTACTCGCCGATTTATCACGAAAACTAATGTGTATAGTGTACTTATTCATTTCTTACTTTGCGTTTCGACGAGAAAGTACACTGCTGCGTATGAAACGAACTGTTGTTAACTTGTGGATCCACGTTGCAGTTTCAGTCACGAATGCAATTCCTTCCTTCACTTAGAGAAAGAAAAAACCACTTTGGTAACTAATGGTACCGTCTCTAGCCGTCACATGTACCCTCTCTTGGTATTGGTGCGAAGAAAATATTGCACTCGATAGTGTCAACACCTTATTCTATTCTTTAATGCAGTTATTTTGCATTGAAAAAGGAAATTCATTCTTTAGAAACACATCTAGAATGCTCATTGAGTACCATTTTATTTTGTCGAAAATGTGGAATCACGTAAAGTAAGTATTCAAATCTGCATGTGTCATTATTATATTTATAACGAATGCCGAATGTTTTTCTTTTACATCTCCGGTCTGCCACATTTTCTAACATAATTTCGATTACAGGCTGAGCAACGATAATTTCTTACACTCACGTCGTGGTTTATGTCTACCATTCGTAATCTCCCTCGTTCTCTCTGCTTTCAACTGTGAAACTGAGATGTCTCGAACGCTACACAGCGCGTGCGTAAATCTTAGCGCTTCAAGGAGAGTGACGTGCCTCCTCAGTAGTCTCCATGTTCTTGATGCGGATGACAGGACGTCAAGCACCGCCTGTGAGTCACGAATGACCTCTTACTTTGAGAAGCAATCACTCCAGGAGGTTTTCTCCTTTGTGCCTTTAACCTGACCACTTGCGTGCAAGAAACACACATGTCCAATACTTGGAAATAAATTTCGACAGACATTTATACTGAGAGATGATAGTTTTAGAAGTGTGTCAAATCTAGCCTCTCTTATATTTTGAAGTCACTAGTGAAGCAGCTCATCTCAGTTTGCAATTGAAAATACAACTCATGGAAAAATATGCAGTCAAGTCTTGAGATATGTGCCTGAATTTTGTAATGGCTGAATGCGGAATTCGACGAAAGGGTTACACTTTCTAGCAAATAATGTGTGCGTAATTGTTTGATCTAGGAAGAAATCGTAGGAATATGGGCGAATACCGAAAGTAAGACTAAAAAGAGTTGGTTGTAGGTCTGGGCGTATCGGACAGGCTGCTACACAGTTCCCACTCTCTGACGCTATCCTTCTGCTAACCGCCACGGGGACCTTTGGCTGCTCAGTTTCCTGCCTGGCCCGGTGCACCCCTCCTTAGCTAACCTGGTCGCCCAAGACTCCTCTTAAGCGACCATATTGATGACGATCTCAGTGCGGACGCCAGATCAACACAGGATGCTGCGAAACAGTACTCCCATCCTCAGACCATCCACTACACCCGGCCTCCAGGTCGCTGGATTACAGGAGCACGCCACCACTCCCAGCCACCAGCGTAATTCTTTCAACCGCCACTTTACCTACAATCTGCGATGTCAACGAACTATTTTTTCTCCATACTCACAGCTTACTCGCCGATTTATCACGAAAACTAATGTGTATAGTGTACTTATTCATTTCTTACTTTGCGTTTCGACGAGAAAGTACACTGCTGCGTATGAAACGAACTGTTGTTACCTTGTGGATCCACGTTGCAGTTTCAGTCACGAATGCAATTCCTTCCTTCACTTAGAGAAAGAAAAAACCACTTTGGTAACTAATGGTACCGTCTCTAGCCGTCACATGTACCCTCTCTTGGTATTGGTGCGAAGAAAATATTGCACTCGATAGTGTCAACACCTTATTATATTCTTTAATGCAGTTATTTTGCATTGAAAAAGGAAATTCATTCTTTAGAAACACATCTAGAATGCTCATTGAGTACCATTTTATTTTGTCGAAAATGTGGAATCACGTAAAGTAAGTATTCAAATCTGCATGTGTCATTATTATATTTATAACGAATGCCGAATGTTTTTCTTTTACATCTCCGGTCTGCCACATTTTCTAACATAATTTCGATTACAGGCTGAGCAACGATAATTTCTTACACTCACGTCGTGGTTTATGTCTACCATTCGTAATCTCCCTCGTTCTCTCTGCTTTCAACTGTGAAACTGAGATGTCTCGAACGCTACACAGCGCGTGCGTAAATCTTAGCGCTTCAAGGAGAGTGACGTGCCTCCTCAGTAGTCTCCATGTTCTTGATGCGGATGACAGGACGTCAAGCACCGCCTGTGAGTCACGAATGACCTCTTACTTTGAGAAGCAATCACTCCAGGAGGTTTTCTCCTTTGTGCCTTTAACCTGACCACTTGCGTGCAAGAAACACACATGTCCAATACTTGGAAATAAATTTCGACAGACATATATACTGAGAGATGATAGTTTTAGAAGTGTGTCAAATGTAGCCTCTCTTATATTTTTTTAAGTCACTAGTGAAGCAGCTCATCTCAGTTTGCAATTGAAAATACAACTCATGGAAAAATATGCAGTCAAGTCTTGAGATATGTGCCTGAATTTTGTAATGGCTGAATGCGGAATTCGACGAAAGGGTTACACTTTCTAGCAAATAATGTGTGCGTAATTGTTTGATCTAGGAAGAAATCGTAGGAATATGGGCGAATACCGAAAGTAAGACTAAAAAGAGTTGGGTGTAGGTCTGGGCGTATCGGACAGGCTGCTACACAGTTCCCACTCTCTGACGCTATCCTTCTGCTAACCGCCACGGGGACCTTTGGCTGCTCAGTTTCCTGCCTGGCCCGGTGCACCCCTCCTTAGCTAACCTGGTCGCCCAAGACTCCTCTTAAGCGACCATATTGATGACGATCTCAGTGCGGACGCCAGATCAACACAGGATGCTGCGAAACAGTACTCCCATCCTCAGACCATCCACTACACCCGGCCTCCAGGTCGCTGGATTACAGGAGCACGCCACCACTCCCAGCCGCCAGCGTAATTCTTTCAACCGCCACTTTACCTACAATCTGCGATGTCAACGAACTATTTTTTCTCCATACTCACAGCTTACTCGCCGATTTATCACGAAAACTAATGTGTATAGTGTACTTATTCATTTCTTACTTTGCGTTTCGACGAGAAAGTACACTGCTGCGTATGAAACGAACTGTTGTTACCTTGTGGATCCACGTTGCAGTTTCAGTCACGAATGCAATTCCTTCCTTCACTTAGAGAAAGAAAAAACCACTTTGGTAACTAATGGTACCGTCTCTAGCCGTCACATGTACCCTCTCTTGGTATTGGTGCGAAGAAAATATTGCACTCGATAGTGTCAACACCTTATTCTATTCTTTAATGCAGTTATTTTGCATTGAAAAAGGAAATTCATTCTTTAGAAACACATCTAGAATGCTCATTGAGTACCATTTTATTTTGTCGAAAATGTGGAATCACGTAAAGTAAGTATTCAAATCTGCATGTGTCATTATTATATTTATAACGAATGCCGAATGTTTTTCTTTTACATCTCCGGTCTGCCACATTTTCTAACATAATTTCGATTACAGGCTGAGCAACGATAATTTCTTACACTCACGTCGTGGTTTATGTCTACCATTCGTAATCTCCCTCGTTCTCTCTGCTTTCAACTGTGAAACTGAGATGTCTCGAACGCTACACAGCGCGTGCGTAAATCTTAGCGCTTCAAGGAGAGTGACGTGCCTCCTCAGTAGTCTCCATGTTCTTGATGCGGATGACAGGACGTCAAGCACCGCCTGTGAGTCACGAATGACCTCTTACTTTGAGAAGCAATCACTCCAGGAGGTTTTCTCCTTTGTGCCTTTAACCTGACCACTTGCGTGCAAGAAACACACATGTCCAATACTTGGAAATAAATTTCGACAGACATTTATACTGAGAGATGATAGTTTTAGAAGTGTGTCAAATCTAGCCTCTCTTATATTTTGAAGTCACTAGTGAAGCAGCTCATCTCAGTTTGCAATTGAAAATACAACTCATGGAAAAATATGCAGTCAAGTCTTGAGATATGTGCCTGAATTTTGTAATGGCTGAATGCGGAATTCGACGAAAGGGTTACACTTTCTAGCAAATAATGTGTGCGTAATTGTTTGATCTAGGAAGAAATCGTAGGAATATGGGCGAATACCGAAAGTAAGACTAAAAAGAGTTGGTTGTAGGTCTGGGCGTATCGGACAGGCTGCTACACAGTTCCCACTCTCTGACGCTATCCTTCTGCTAACCGCCACGGGGACCTTTGGCTGCTCAGTTTCCTGCCTGGCCCGGTGCACCCCTCCTTAGCTAACCTGGTCGCCCAAGACTCCTCTTAAGCGACCATATTGATGACGATCTCAGTGCGGACGCCAGATCAACACAGGATGCTGCGAAACAGTACTCCCATCCTCAGACCATCCACTACACCCGGCCTCCAGGTCGCTGGATTACAGGAGCACGCCACCACTCCCAGCCGCCAGCGTAATTCTTTCAACCGCCACTTTACCTACAATCTGCGATGTCAACGAACTATTTTTTCTCCATACTCACAGCTTACTCGCCGATTTATCACGAAAACTAATGTGTATAGTGTACTTATTCATTTCTTACTTTGCGTTTCGACGAGAAAGTACACTGCTGCGTATGAAACGAACTGTTGTTACCTTGTGGATCCACGTTGCAGTTTCAGTCACGAATGCAATTCCTTCCTTCACTTAGAGAAAGAAAAAACCACTTTGGTAACTAATGGTACCGTCTCTAGCCGTCACATGTACCCTCTCTTGGTATTGGTGCGAAGAAAATATTGCACTCGATAGTGTCAACACCTTATTCTATTCTTTAATGCAGTTATTTTGCATTGAAAAAGGAAATTCATTCTTTAGAAACACATCTAGAATGCTCATTGAGTACCATTTTATTTTGTCGAAAATGTGGAATCACGTAAAGTAAGTATTCAAATCTGCATGTGTCATTATTATATTTATAACGAATGCCGAATGTTTTTCTTTTACATCTCCGGTCTGCCACATTTTCTAACATAATTTCGATTACAGGCTGAGCAACGATAATTTCTTACACTCACGTCGTGGTTTATGTCTACCATTCGTAATCTCCCTCGTTCTCTCTGCTTTCAACTGTGAAACTGAGATGTCTCGAACGCTACACAGCGCGTGCGTAAATCTTAGCGCTTCAAGGAGAGTGACGTGCCTCCTCAGTAGTCTCCATGTTCTTGATGCGGATGACAGGACGTCAAGCACCGCCTGTGAGTCACGAATGACCTCTTACTTTGAGAAGCAATCACTCCAGGAGGTTTTCTCCTTTGTGCCTTTAACCTGACCACTTGCGTGCAAGAAACACACATGTCCAATACTTGGAAATAAATTTCGACAGACATTTATACTGAGAGATGATAGTTTTAGAAGTGTGTCAAATCTAGCCTCTCTTATATTTTGAAGTCACTAGTGAAGCAGCTCATCTCAGTTTGCAATTGAAAATACAACTCATGGAAAAATATGCAGTCAAGTCTTGAGATATGTGCCTGAATTTTGTAATGGCTGAATGCGGAATTCGACGAAAGGGTTACACTTTCTAGCAAATAATGTGTGCGTAATTGTTTGATCTAGGAAGAAATCGTAGGAATATGGGCGAATACCGAAAGTAAGACTAAAAAGAGTTGGTTGTAGGTCTGGGCGTATCGGACAGGCTGCTACACAGTTCCCACTCTCTGACGCTATCCTTCTGCTAACCGCCACGGGGACCTTTGGCTGCTCAGTTTCCTGCCTGGCCCGGTGCACCCCTCCTTAGCTAACCTGGTCGCCCAAGACTCCTCTTAAGCGACCATATTGATGACGATCTCAGTGCGGACGCCAGATCAACACAGGATGCTGCGAAACAGTACTCCCATCCTCAGACCATCCACTACACCCGGCCTCCAGGTCGCTGGATTACAGGAGCACGCCACCACTCCCAGCCGCCAGCGTAATTCTTTCAACCGCCACTTTACCTACAATCTGCGATGTCAACGAACTATTTTTTCTCCATACTCACAGCTTACTCGCCGATTTATCACGAAAACTAATGTGTATAGTGTACTTATTCATTTCTTACTTTGCGTTTCGACGAGAAAGTACACTGCTGCGTATGAAACGAACTGTTGTTACCTTGTGGATCCACGTTGCAGTTTCAGTCACGAATGCAATTCCTTCCTTCACTTAGAGAAAGAAAAAACCACTTTGGTAACTAATGGTACCGTCTCTAGCCGTCACATGTACCCTCTCTTGGTATTGGTGCGAAGAAAATATTGCACTCGATAGTGTCAACACCTTATTCTATTCTTTAATGCAGTTATTTTGCATTGAAAAAGGAAATTCATTCTTTAGAAACACATCTAGAATGCTCATTGAGTACCATTTTATTTTGTCGAAAATGTGGAATCACGTAAAGTAAGTATTCAAATCTGCATGTGTCATTATTATATTTATAACGAATGCCGAATGTTTTTCTTTTACATCTCCGGTCTGCCACATTTTCTAACATAATTTCGATTACAGGCTGAGCAACGATAATTTCTTACACTCACGTCGTGGTTTATGTCTACCATTCGTAATCTCCCTCGTTCTCTCTGCTTTCAACTGTGAAACTGAGATGTCTCGAACGCTACACAGCGCGTGCGTAAATCTTAGCGCTTCAAGGAGAGTGACGTGCCTCCTCAGTAGTCTCCATGTTCTTGATGCGGATGACAGGACGTCAAGCACCGCCTGTGAGTCACGAATGACCTCTTACTTTGAGAAGCAATCACTCCAGGAGGTTTTCTCCTTTGTGCCTTTAACCTGACCACTTGCGTGCAAGAAACACACATGTCCAATACTTGGAAATAAATTTCGACAGACATTTATACTGAGAGATGATAGTTTTAGAAGTGTGTCAAATCTAGCCTCTCTTATATTTTGAAGTCACTAGTGAAGCAGCTCATCTCAGTTTGCAATTGAAAATACAACTCATGGAAAAATATGCAGTCAAGTCTTGAGATATGTGCCTGAATTTTGTAATGGCTGAATGCGGAATTCGACGAAAGGGTTACACTTTCTAGCAAATAATGTGTGCGTAATTGTTTGATCTAGGAAGAAATCGTAGGAATATGGGCGAATACCGAAAGTAAGACTAAAAAGAGTTGGGTGTAGGTCTGGGCGTATCGGACAGGCTGCTACACAGTTCCCACTCTCTGACGCTATCCTTCTGCTAACCGCCACGGGGACCTTTGGCTGCTCAGTTTCCTGCCTGGCCCGGTGCACCCCTCCTTAGCTAACCTGGTCGCCCAAGACTCCTCTTAAGCGACCATATTGATGACGATCTCAGTGCGGACGCCAGATCAACACAGGATGCTGCGAAACAGTACTCCCATCCTCAGACCATCCACTACACCCGGCCTCCAGGTCGCTGGATTACAGGAGCACGCCACCACTCCCAGCCGCCAGCGTAATTCTGTCAACCGCCACTTTACCTACAATCTGCGCTGTCAACGAACTATTTTTTCTCCATACTCACATCTTACTCGCCGATTTATCACGAAAACTAATGTGTATAGTGTACTTATTCATTTCTTACTTTGCGTTTCGACGAGAAAGTACACTGCTGCGTATGAAACGAACTGTTGTTACCTTGTGGATCCACGTTGCAGTTTCAGTCACGAATGCAATTCCTTCCTTCACTTAGAGAAAGAAAAAACCACTTTGGTAACTAATGGTACCGTCTCTAGCCGTCACATGTACCCTCTCTTGGTATTGGTGCGAAGAAAATATTGCACTCGATAGTGTCAACACCTTATTCTATTCTTTAATGCAGTTATTTTGCATTGAAAAAGGAAATTCATTCTTTAGAAACACATCTAGAATGCTCATTGAGTACCATTTTATTTTGTCGAAAATGTGGAATCACGTAAAGTAAGTATTCAAATCTGCATGTGTCATTATTATATTTATAACGAATGCCGAATGTTTTTCTTTTACATCTCCGGTCTGCCACATTTTCTAACATAATTTCGATTACAGGCTGAGCAACGATAATTTCTTACACTCACGTCGTGGTTTATGTCTACCATTCGTAATCTCCCTCGTTCTCTCTGCTTTCAACTGTGAAACTGAGATGTCTCGAACGCTACACAGCGCGTGCGTAAATCTTAGCGCTTCAAGGAGAGTGACGTGCCTCCTCAGTAGTCTCCATGTTGTTGATGCGGATGACAGGACGTCAAGCACCGCCTGTGAGTCACGAATGACCTCTTACTTTGAGAAGCAATCACTCCAGGAGGTTTTCTCCTTTGTGCCTTTAACCTGACCACTTGCGTGCAAGAAACACACATGTCCAATACTTGGAAATAAATTTCGACAGACATTTATACTGAGAGATGATAGTTTTAGAAGTGTGTCAAATCTAGCCTCTCTTATATTTTGAAGTCACTAGTGAAGCAGCTCATCTCAGTTTGCAATTGAAAATACAACTCATGGAAAAATATGCAGTCAAGTCTTGAGATATGTGCCTGAATTTTGTAATGGCTGAATGCGGAATTCGACGAAAGGGTTACACTTTCTAGCAAATAATGTGTGCGTAATTGTTTGATCTAGGAAGAAATCGTAGGAATATGGGCGAATACCGAAAGTAAGACTAAAAAGAGTTGGTTGTAGGTCTGGGCGTATCGGACAGGCTGCTACACAGTTCCCACTCTCTGACGCTATCCTTCTGCTAACCGCCACGGGGACCTTTGGCTGCTCAGTTTCCTGCCTGGCCCGGTGCACCCCTCCTTAGCTAACCTGGTCGCCCAAGACTCCTCTTAAGCGACCATATTGATGACGATCTCAGTGCGGACGCCAGATCAACACAGGATGCTGCGAAACAGTACTCCCATCCTCAGACCATCCACTACACCCGGCCTCCAGGTCGCTGGATTACAGGAGCACGCCACCACTCCCAGCCACCAGCGTAATTCTTTCAACCGCCACTTTACCTACAATCTGCGATGTCAACGAACTATTTTTTCTCCATACTCACAGCTTACTCGCCGATTTATCACGAAAACTAATGTGTATAGTGTACTTATTCATTTCTTACTTTGCGTTTCGACGAGAAAGTACACTGCTGCGTATGAAACGAACTGTTGTTACCTTGTGGATCCACGTTGCAGTTTCAGTCACGAATGCAATTCCTTCCTTCACTTAGAGAAAGAAAAAACCACTTTGGTAACTAATGGTACCGTCTCTAGCCGTCACATGTACCCTCTCTTGGTATTGGTGCGAAGAAAATATTGCACTCGATAGTGTCAACACCTTATTCTATTCTTTAATGCAGTTATTTTGCATTGAAAAAGGAAATTCATTCTTTAGAAACACATCTAGAATGCTCAATGAGTACCATTTTATTTTGTCGAAAATGTGGAATCACGTAAAGTAAGTATTCAAATCTGCATGTGTCATTATTATATTTATAACGAATGCCGAATGTTTTTCTTTTACATCTCCGGTCTGCCACATTTTCTAACATAATTTCGATTACAGGCTGAGCAACGATAATTTCTTACACTCACGTCGTGGTTTATGTCTACCATTCGTAATCTCCCTCGTTCTCTCTGCTTTCAACTGTGAAACTGAGATGTCTCGAACGCTACACAGCGCGTGCGTAAATCTTAGCGCTTCAAGGAGAGTGACGTGCCTCCTCAGTAGTCTCCATGTTGTTGATGCGGATGACAGGACGTCAAGCACCGCCTGTGAGTCACGAATGACCTCTTACTTTGAGAAGCAATCACTCCAGGAGGTTTTCTCCTTTGTGCCTTTAACCTGACCACTTGCGTGCAAGAAACACACATGTCCAATACTTGGAAATAAATTTCGACAGACATTTATACTGAGAGATGATAGTTTTAGAAGTGTGTCAAATCTAGCCTCTCTTATATTTTTTGAAGTCACTAGTGAAGCAGCTCATCTCAGTTTGCAATTGAAAATACAACTCATGGAAAAATATGCAGTCAAGTCTTGAGATATGTGCCTGAATTTTGTAATGGCTGAATGCGGAATTCGACGAAAGGGTTACACTTTCTAGCAAATAATGTGTGCGTAATTGTTTGATCTAGGAAGAAATCGTAGGAATATGGGCGAATACCGAAAGTAAGACTAAAAAGAGTTGGTTGTAGGTCTGGGCGTATCGGACAGGCTGCTACACAGTTCCCACTCTCTGACGCTATCCTTCTGCTAACCGCCACGGGGACCTTTGGCTGCTCAGTTTCCTGCCTGGCCCGGTGCACCCCTCCTTAGCTAACCTGGTCGCCCAAGACTCCTCTTAAGCGACCATATTGATGACGATCTCAGTGCGGACGCCAGATCAACACAGGATGCTGCGAAACAGTACTCCCATCCTCAGACCATCCACTACACCCGGCCTCCAGGTCGCTGGATTACAGGAGCACGCCACCACTCCCAGTTGCCAGCGTAATTCTTTCAACCGCCACTTTACCTACAATCTGCGATGTCAACGAACTATTTTTTCTCCATACTCACAGCTTACTCGCCGATTTATCACGAAAACTAATGTGTATAGTGTACTTATTCATTTCTTACTTTGCGTTTCGACGAGAAAGTACACTGCTGCGTATGAAACGAACTGTTGTTAACTTGTGGATCCACGTTGCAGTTTCAGTCACGAATGCAATTCCTTCCTTCACTTAGAGAAAGAAAAAACCACTTTGGTAACTAATGGTACCGTCTCTAGCCGTCACATGTACCCTCTCTTGGTATTGGTGCGAAGAAAATATTGCACTCGATAGTGTCAACACCTTATTCTATTCTTTAATGCAGTTATTTTGCATTGAAAAAGGAAATTCATTCTTTAGAAACACATCTAGAATGCTCATTGAGTACCATTTTATTTTGTCGAAAATGTGGAATCACGTAAAGTAAGTTTTCAAATCTGCATGTGTCATTATTATATTTATAACGAATGCCGAATGTTTTTCTTTTACATCTCCGGTCTGCCACATTTTCTAACATAATTTCGATTACAGGCTGAGCAACGATAATTTCTTACACTCACGTCGTGGTTTATGTCTACCATTCGTAATCTCCCTCGTTCTCTCTGCTTTCAACTGTGAAACTGAGATGTCTCGAACGCTACACAGCGCGTGCGTAAATCTTAGCGCTTCAAGGAGAGTGACGTGCCTCCTCAGTAGTCTCCATGTTGTTGATGCGGATGACAGGACGTCAAGCACCGCCTGTGAGTCACGAATGACCTCTTACTTTGAGAAGCAATCACTCCAGGAGGTTTTCTCCTTTGTGCCTTTAACCTGACCACTTGCGTGCAAGAAACACACATGTCCAATACTTGGAAATAAATTTCGACAGACATTTATACTGAGAGATGATAGTTTTAGAAGTGTGTCAAATCTAGCCTCTCTTATATTTTGAAGTCACTAGTGAAACAGCTCATCTCAGTTTGCAATTGAAAATACAACTCATGGAAAAATATGCAGTCAAGTCTTGAGATATGTGCCTGAATTTTGTAATGGCTGAATGCGGAATTCGACGAAAGGGTTACACTTTCTAGCAAATAATGTGTGCGTAATTGTTTGATCTAGGAAGAAATCGTAGGAATATGGGCGAATACCGAAAGTAAGACTAAAAAGAGTTGGTTGTAGGTCTGGGCGTATTGGACAGGCTGCTACACAGTTCCCACTCTCTGACGCTATCCTTCTGCTAACCGCCACGGGGACCTTTGGCTGCTCAGTTTCCTGCCTGGCCCGGTGCACCCCTCCTTAGCTAACCTGGTCGCCCAAGACTCCTCTTAAGCGACCATATTGATGACGATCTCAGTGCGGACGCCAGATCAACACAGGATGCTGCGAAACAGTACTCCCATCCTCAGACCATCCACTACACCCGGCCTCCAGGTCGCTGGATTACAGGAGCACGCCACCACTCCCAGCCGCCAGCGTAATTCTTTCAACCGCCACTTTACCTACAATCTGCGATGTCAACGAACTATTTTTTCTCCATACTCACAGCTTACTCGCCGATTTATCACGAAAACTAATGTGTATAGTGTACTTATTCATTTCTTACTTTGCGTTTCGACGAGAAAGTACACTGCTGCGTATGAAACGAACTGTTGTTACCTTGTGGATCCACGTTGCAGTTTCAGTCACGAATGCAATTCCTTCCTTCACTTAGAGAAAGAAAAAACCACTTTGGTAACTAATGGTACCGTCTCTAGCCGTCACATGTACCCTCTCTTGGTATTGGTGCGAAGAAAATATTGCACTCGATAGTGTCAACACCTTATTCTATTCTTTAATGCAGTTATTTTGCATTGAAAAAGGAAATTCATTCTTTAGAAACACATCTAGAATGCTCATTGAGTACCATTTTATTTTGTCGAAAATGTGGAATCACGTAAAGTAAGTATTCAAATCTGCATGTGTCATTATTATATTTATAACGAATGCCGAATGTTTTTCTTTTACATCTCCGGTCTGCCACATTTTCTAACATAATTTCGATTACAGGCTGAGCAACGATAATTTCTTACACTCACGTCGTGGTTTATGTCTACCATTCGTAATCTCCCTCGTTCTCTCTGCTTTCAACTGTGAAACTGAGATGTCTCGAACGCTACACAGCGCGTGCGTAAATCTTAGCGCTTCAAGGAGAGTGACGTGCCTCCTCAGTAGTCTCCATGTTCTTGATGCGGATGACAGGACGTCAAGCACCGCCTGTGAGTCACGAATGACCTCTTACTTTGAGAAGCAATCACTCCAGGAGGTTTTCTCCTTTGTGCCTTTAACCTGACCACTTGCGTGCAAGAAACACACATGTCCAATACTTGGAAATAAATTTCGACAGACATATATACTGAGAGATGATAGTTTTAGAAGTGTGTCAAATGTAGCCTCTCTTATATTTTTTTAAGTCACTAGTGAAGCAGCTCATCTCAGTTTGCAATTGAAAATACAACTCATGGAAAAATATGCAGTCAAGTCTTGAGATATGTGCCTGAATTTTGTAATGGCTGAATGCGGAATTCGACGAAAGGGTTACACTTTCTAGCAAATAATGTGTGCGTAATTGTTTGATCTAGGAAGAAATCGTAGGAATATGGGCGAATACCGAAAGTAAGACTAAAAAGAGTTGGTTGTAGGTCTGGGCGTATTGGACAGGCTGCTACACAGTTCCCACTCTCTGACGCTATCCTTCTGCTAACCGCCACGGGGACCTTTGGCTGCTCAGTTTCCTGCCTGGCCCGGTGCACCCCTCCTTAGCTAACCTGGTCGCCCAAGACTCCTCTTAAGCGACCATATTGATGACGATCTCAGTGCGGACGCCAGATCAACACAGGATGCTGCGAAACAGTACTCCCATCCTCAGACCATCCACTACACCCGGCCTCCAGGTCGCTGGATTACAGGAGCACGCCACCACTCCCAGCCGCCAGCGTAATTCTTTCAACCGCCACTTTACCTACAATCTGCGATGTCAACGAACTATTTTTTCTCCATACTCACAGCTTACTCGCCGATTTATCACGAAAACTAATGTGTATAGTGTACTTATTCATTTCTTACTTTGCGTTTCGACGAGAAAGTACACTGCTGCGTATGAAACGAACTGTTGTTACCTTGTGGATCCACGTTGCAGTTTCAGTCACGAATGCAATTCCTTCCTTCACTTAGAGAAAGAAAAAACCACTTTGGTAACTAATGGTACCGTCTCTAGCCGTCACATGTACCCTCTCTTGGTATTGGTGCGAAGAAAATATTGCACTCGATAGTGTCAACACCTTATTCTATTCTTTAATGCAGTTATTTTGCATTGAAAAAGGAAATTCATTCTTTAGAAACACATCTAGAATGCTCATTGAGTACCATTTTATTTTGTCGAAAATGTGGAATCACGTAAAGTAAGTATTCAAATCTGCATGTGTCATTATTATATTTATAACGAATGCCGAATGTTTTTCTTTTACATCTCCGGTCTGCCACATTTTCTAACATAATTTCGATTACAGGCTGAGCAACGATAATTTCTTACACTCACGTCGTGGTTTATGTCTACCATTCGTAATCTCCCTCGTTCTCTCTGCTTTCAACTGTGAAACTGAGATGTCTCGAACGCTACACAGCGCGTGCGTAAATCTTAGCGCTTCAAGGAGAGTGACGTGCCTCCTCAGTAGTCTCCATGTTCTTGATGCGGATGACAGGACGTCAAGCACCGCCTGTGAGTCACGAATGACCTCTTACTTTGAGAAGCAATCACTCCAGGAGGTTTTCTCCTTTGTGCCTTTAACCTGACCACTTGCGTGCAAGAAACACACATGTCCAATACTTGGAAATAAATTTCGACAGACATATATACTGAGAGATGATAGTTTTAGAAGTGTGTCAAATGTAGCCTCTCTTATATTTTTTTAAGTCACTAGTGAAGCAGCTCATCTCAGTTTGCAATTGAAAATACAACTCATGGAAAAATATGCAGTCAAGTCTTGAGATATGTGCCTGAATTTTGTAATGGCTGAATGCGGAATTCGACGAAAGGGTTACACTTTCTAGCAAATAATGTGTGCGTAATTGTTTGATCTAGGAAGAAATCGTAGGAATATGGGCGAATACCGAAAGTAAGACTAAAAAGAGTTGGTTGTAGGTCTGGGCGTATCGGACAGGCTGCTACACAGTTCCCACTCTCTGACGCTATCCTTCTGCTAACCGCCACGGGGACCTTTGGCTGCTCAGTTTCCTGCCTGGCCCGGTGCACCCCTCCTTAGCTAACCTGGTCGCCCAAGACTCCTCTTAAGCGACCATATTGATGACGATCTCAGTGCGGACGCCAGATCAACACAGGATGCTGCGAAACAGTACTCCCATCCTCAGACCATCCACTACACCTGGCCTCCAGGTCGCTGGATTACAGGAGCACGCCACCACTCCCAGCCGCCAGCGTAATTCTTTCAACCGCCACTTTACCTACAATCTGCGATGTCAACGAACTATTTTTTCTCCATACTCACAGCTTACTCGCCGATTTATCACGAAAACTAATGTGTATAGTGTACTTATTCATTTCTTACTTTGCGTTTCGACGAGAAAGTACACTGCTGCGTATGAAACGAACTGTTGTTACCTTGTGGATCCACGTTGCAGTTTCAGTCACGAATGCAATTCCTTCCTTCACTTAGAGAAAGAAAAAACCACTTTGGTAACTAATGGTACCGTCTCTAGCCGTCACATGTACCCTCTCTTGGTATTGGTGCGAAGAAAATATTGCACTCGATAGTGTCAACACCTTATTCTATTCTTTAATGCAGTTATTTTGCATTGAAAAAGGAAATTCATTCTTTAGAAACACATCTAGAATGCTCATTGAGTACCATTTTATTTTGTCGAAAATGTGGAATCACGTAAAGTAAGTATTCAAATCTGCATGTGTCATTATTATATTTATAACGAATGCCGAATGTTTTTCTTTTACATCTCCGGTCTGCCACATTTTCTAACATAATTTCGATTACAGGCTGAGCAACGATAATTTCTTACACTCACGTCGTGGTTTATGTCTACCATTCGTAATCTCCCTCGTTCTCTCTGCTTTCAACTGTGAAACTGAGATGTCTCGAACGCTACACAGCGCGTGCGTAAATCTTAGCGCTTCAAGGAGAGTGACGTGCCTCCTCAGTAGTCTCCATGTTGTTGATGCGGATGACAGGACGTCAAGCACCGCCTGTGAGTCACGAATGACCTCTTACTTTGAGAAGCAATCACTCCAGGAGGTTTTCTCCTTTGTGCCTTTAACCTGACCACTTGCGTGCAAGAAACACACATGTCCAATACTTGGAAATAAATTTCGACAGACATTTATACTGAGAGATGATAGTTTTAGAAGTGTGTCAAATCTAGCCTCTCTTATATTTTGAAGTCACTAGTGAAGCAGCTCATCTCAGTTTGCAATTGAAAATACAACTCATGGAAAAATATGCAGTCAAGTCTTGAGATATGTGCCTGAATTTTGTAATGGCTGAATGCGGAATTCGACGAAAGGGTTACACTTTCTAGCAAATAATGTGTGCGTAATTGTTTGATCTAGGAAGAAATCGTAGGAATATGGGCGAATACCGAAAGTAAGACTAAAAAGAGTTGGGTGTAGGTCTGGGCGTATCGGACAGGCTGCTACACAGTTCCCACTCTCTGACGCTATCCTTCTGCTAACCGCCACGGGGACTTTTGGCTGCTCAGTTTCCTGCCTGGCCCGGTGCTCCCCTCCTTAGCTAACCTGGTCGCCCAAGACTCCTCTTAAGCGACCATATTGATGACGATCTCAGTGCGGACGCCAGATCAACACAGGATGCTGCGAAACACTACTCCCACCCTCAGACCATCCACCACACCCGGCCTCCAGGTCGCTGGATTACAGGAGCACGCCACCACTCCCAGCCGCCAGCGTAATTCCTTCAACCGCTACTTTACCTACAATCTGCGATGTCAACGAACTATTTTTTCTCCATACTCACAGCTTACTCGCCGATTTATCACGAAAACTAATGTGTATAGTGTACTTATTCATTTCTTACTTTGCGTTTCGACGAGAAAGTACACTGCTGCGTATGAAACGAACTGTTGTTACCTTGTGGATCCACGTTGCAGTTTCAGTCACGAATGCAATTCCTTCCTTCACTTAGAGAAAGAAAAAACCACTTTGGTAACTAATGGTACCGTCTCTAGCCGTCACATGTACCCTCTCTTGGTATTGGTGCGAAGAAAATATTGCACTCGATAGTGTCAACACCTTATTCTATTCTTTAATGCAGTTATTTTGCATTGAAAAAGGAAATTCATTCTTTAGAAACACATCTAGAATGCTCATTGAGTACCATTTTATTTTGTCGAAAATGTGGAATCACGTAAAGTAAGTATTCAAATCTGCATGTGTCATTATTATATTTATAACGAATGCCGAATGTTTTTCTTTTACATCTCCGGTCTGCCACATTTTCTAACATAATTTCGATTACAGGCTGAGCAACGATAATTTCTTACACTCACGTCGTGGTTTATGTCTACCATTCGTAATCTCCCTCGTTCTCTCTGCTTTCAACTGTGAAACTGAGATGTCTCGAACGCTACACAGCGCGTGCGTAAATCTTAGCGCTTCAAGGAGAGTGACGTGCCTCCTCAGTAGTCTCCATGTTGTTGATGCGGATGACAGGACGTCAAGCACCGCCTGTGAGTCACGAATGACCTCTTACTTTGAGAAGCAATCACTCCAGGAGGTTTTCTCCTTTGTGCCTTTAACCTGACCACTTGCGTGCAAGAAACACACATGTCCAATACTTTGAAATAAATTTCGACAGACATTTATACTGAGAGATGATAGTTTTAGAAGTGTGTCAAATCTAGCCTCTCTTATATTTTGAAGTCACTAGTGAAACAGCTCATCTCAGTTTGCAATTGAAAATACAACTCATGGAAAAATATGCAGTCAAGTCTTGAGATATGTGCCTGAATTTTGTAATGGCTGAATGCGGAATTCGACGAAAGGGTTACACTTTCTAGCAAATAATGTGTGCGTAATTGTTTGATCTAGGAAGAAATCGTAGGAATATGGGCGAATACCGAAAGTAAGACTAAAAAGAGTTGGTTGTAGGTCTGGGCGTATCGGACAGGCTGCTACACAGTTCCCACTCTCTGACGCTATCCTTCTGCTAACCGCCACGGGGACCTTTGGCTGCTCAGTTTCCTGCCTGGCCCGGTGCACCCCTCCTTAGCTAACCTGGTCGCCCAAGACTCCTCTTAAGCGACCATATTGATGACGATCTCAGTGGGGACGCCAGATCAACACAGGATGCTGCGAAACAGTACTCCCATCCTCAGACCATCCACTACACCCGGCCTCCAGGTCGCTGGATTACAGGAGCACGCCACCACTCCCAGCCGCCAGCGTAATTCTTTCAACCGCCACTTTACCTACAATCTGCGATGTCAACGAACTATTTTTTCTCCATACTCACAGCTTACTCGCCGATTTATCACGAAAACTAATGTGTATAGTGTACTTATTCATTTCTTACTTTGCGTTTCGACGAGAAAGTACACTGCTGCGTATGAAACGAACTGTTGTTACCTTGTGGATCCACGTTGCAGTTTCAGTCACGAATGCAATTCCTTCCTTCACTTAGAGAAAGAAAAAACCACTTTGGTAACTAATGGTACCGTCTCTAGCCGTCACATGTACCCTCTCTTGGTATTGGTGCGAAGAAAATATTGCACTCGATAGTGTCAACACCTTATTCTATTCTTTAATGCAGTTATTTTGCATTGAAAAAGGAAATTCATTCTTTAGAAACACATCTAGAATGCTCATTGAGTACCATTTTATTTTGTCGAAAATGTGGAATCACGTAAAGTAAGTATTCAAATCTGCATGTGTCATTATTATATTTATAACGAATGCCGAATGTTTTTCTTTTACATCTCCGGTCTGCCACATTTTCTAACATAATTTCGATTACAGGCTGAGCAACGATAATTTCTTACACTCACGTCGTGGTTTATGTCTACCATTCGTAATCTCCCTCGTTCTCTCTGCTTTCAACTGTGAAACTGAGATGTCTCGAACGCTACACAGCGCGTGCGTAAATCTTAGCGCTTCAAGGAGAGTGACGTGCCTCCTCAGTAGTCTCCATGTTCTTGATGCGGATGACAGGACGTCAAGCACCGCCTGTGAGTCACGAATGACCTCTTACTTTGAGAAGCAATCACTCCAGGAGGTTTTCTCCTTTGTGCCTTTAACCTGACCACTTGCGTGCAAGAAACACACATGTCCAATACTTGGAAATAAATTTCGACAGACATATATACTGAGAGATGATAGTTTTAGAAGTGTGTCAAATGTAGCCTCTCTTATATTTTTTTAAGTCACTAGTGAAGCAGCTCATCTCAGTTTGCAATTGAAAATACAACTCATGGAAAAATATGCAGTCAAGTCTTGAGATATGTGCCTGAATTTTGTAATGGCTGAATGCGGAATTCGACGAAAGGGTTACACTTTCTAGCAAATAATGTGTGCGTAATTGTTTGATCTAGGAAGAAATCGTAGGAATATGGGCGAATACCGAAAGTAAGACTAAAAAGAGTTGGTTGTAGGTCTGGGCGTATTGGACAGGCTGCTACACAGTTCCCACTCTCTGACGCTATCCTTCTGCTAACCGCCACGGGGACCTTTGGCTGCTCAGTTTCCTGCCTGGCCCGGTGCACCCCTCCTTAGCTAACCTGGTCGCCCAAGACTCCTCTTAAGCGACCATATTGATGACGATCTCAGTGCGGACGCCAGATCAACACAGGATGCTGCGAAACAGTACTCCCATCCTCAGACCATCCACTACACCCGGCCTCCAGGTCGCTGGATTACAGGAGCACGCCACCACTCCCAGCCGCCAGCGTAATTCTTTCAACCGCCACTTTACCTACAATCTGCGATGTCAACGAACTATTTTTTCTCCATACTCACAGCTTACTCGCCGATTTATCACGAAAACTAATGTGTATAGTGTACTTATTCATTTCTTACTTTGCGTTTCGACGAGAAAGTACACTGCTGCGTATGAAACGAACTGTTGTTACCTTGTGGATCCACGTTGCAGTTTCAGTCACGAATGCAATTCCTTCCTTCACTTAGAGAAAGAAAAAACCACTTTGGTAACTAATGGTACCGTCTCTAGCCGTCACATGTACCCTCTCTTGGTATTGGTGCGAAGAAAATATTGCACTCGATAGTGTCAACACCTTATTCTATTCTTTAATGCAGTTATTTTGCATTGAAAAAGGAAATTCATTCTTTAGAAACACATCTAGAATGCTCATTGAGTACCATTTTATTTTGTCGAAAATGTGGAATCACGTAAAGTAAGTATTCAAATCTGCATGTGTCATTATTATATTTATAACGAATGCCGAATGTTTTTCTTTTACATCTCCGGTCTGCCACATTTTCTAACATAATTTCGATTACAGGCTGAGCAACGATAATTTCTTACACTCACGTCGTGGTTTATGTCTACCATTCGTAATCTCCCTCGTTCTCTCTGCTTTCAACTGTGAAACTGAGATGTCTCGAACGCTACACAGCGCGTGCGTAAATCTTAGCGCTTCAAGGAGAGTGACGTGCCTCCTCAGTAGTCTCCATGTTCTTGATGCGGATGACAGGACGTCAAGCACCGCCTGTGAGTCACGAATGACCTCTTACTTTGAGAAGCAATCACTCCAGGAGGTTTTCTCCTTTGTGCCTTTAACCTGACCACTTGCGTGCAAGAAACACACATGTCCAATACTTGGAAATAAATTTCGACAGACATATATACTGAGAGATGATAGTTTTAGAAGTGTGTCAAATGTAGCCTCTCTTATATTTTTTTAAGTCACTAGTGAAGCAGCTCATCTCAGTTTGCAATTGAAAATACAACTCATGGAAAAATATGCAGTCAAGTCTTGAGATATGTGCCTGAATTTTGTAATGGCTGAATGCGGAATTCGACGAAAGGGTTACACTTTCTAGCAAATAATGTGTGCGTAATTGTTTGATCTAGGAAGAAATCGTAGGAATATGGGCGAATACCGAAAGTAAGACTAAAAAGAGTTGGTTGTAGGTCTGGGCGTATTGGACAGGCTGCTACACAGTTCCCACTCTCTGACGCTATCCTTCTGCTAACCGCCACGGGGACCTTTGGCTGCTCAGTTTCCTGCCTGGCCCGGTGCACCCCTCCTTAGCTAACCTGGTCGCCCAAGACTCCTCTTAAGCGACCATATTGATGACGATCTCAGTGCGGACGCCAGATCAACACAGGATGCTGCGAAACAGTACTCCCATCCTCAGACCATCCACTACACCCGGCCTCCAGGTCGCTGGATTACAGGAGCACGCCACCACTCCCAGCCGCCAGCGTAATTCTTTCAACCGCCACTTTACCTACAATCTGCGATGTCAACGAACTATTTTTTCTCCATACTCACAGCTTACTCGCCGATTTATCACGAAAACTAATGTGTATAGTGTACTTATTCATTTCTTACTTTGCGTTTCGACGAGAAAGTACACTGCTGCGTATGAAACGAACTGTTGTTACCTTGTGGATCCACGTTGCAGTTTCAGTCACGAATGCAATTCCTTCCTTCACTTAGAGAAAGAAAAAACCACTTTGGTAACTAATGGTACCGTCTCTAGCCGTCACATGTACCCTCTCTTGGTATTGGTGCGAAGAAAATATTGCACTCGATAGTGTCAACACCTTATTCTATTCTTTAATGCAGTTATTTTGCATTGAAAAAGGAAATTCATTCTTTAGAAACACATCTAGAATGCTCATTGAGTACCATTTTATTTTGTCGAAAATGTGGAATCACGTAAAGTAAGTATTCAAATCTGCATGTGTCATTATTATATTTATAACGAATGCCGAATGTTTTTCTTTTACATCTCCGGTCTGCCACATTTTCTAACATAATTTCGATTACAGGCTGAGCAACGATAATTTCTTACACTCACGTCGTGGTTTATGTCTACCATTCGTAATCTCCCTCGTTCTCTCTGCTTTCAACTGTGAAACTGAGATGTCTCGAACGCTACACAGCGCGTGCGTAAATCTTAGCGCTTCAAGGAGAGTGACGTGCCTCCTCAGTAGTCTCCATGTTGTTGATGCGGATGACAGGACGTCAAGCACCGCCTGTGAGTCACGAATGACCTCTTACTTTGAGAAGCAATCACTCCAGGAGGTTTTCTCCTTTGTGCCTTTAACCTGACCACTTGCGTGCAAGAAACACACATGTCCAATACTTGGAAATAAATTTCGACAGACATATATACTGAGAGATGATAGTTTTAGAAGTGTGTCAAATGTAACCTCTCTTATATTTTTTTAAGTCACTAGTGAAGCAGCTCATCTCAGTTTGCAATTGAAAATACAACTCATGGAAAAATATGCAGTCAAGTCTTGAGATATGTGCCTGAATTTTGTAATGGCTGAATGCGGAATTCGACGAAAGGGTTACACTTTCTAGCAAATAATGTGTGCGTAATTGTTTGATCTAGGAAGAAATCGTAGGAATATGGGCGAATACCGAAAGTAAGACTAAAAAGAGTTGGTTGTAGGTCTGGGCGTATCGGACAGGCTGCTACACAGTTCCCACTCTCTGACGCTATCCTTCTGCTAACCGCCACGGGGACCTTTGGCTGCTCAGTTTCCTGCCTGGCCCGGTGCACCCCTCCTTAGCTAACCTGGTCGCCCAAGACTCCTCTTAAGCGACCATATTGATGACGATCTCAGTGCGGACGCCAGATCAACACAGGATGCTGCGAAACAGTACTCCCATCCTCAGACCATCCACTACACCCGGCCTCCAGGTCGCTGGATTACAGGAGCACGCCACCACTCCCAGCCGCCAGCGTAATTCTTTCAACCGCCACTCTACCTACAATCTGCGATGTCAACGAACTATTTTTTCTCCATACTCACAGCTTACTCGCCGATTTATCACGAAAACTAATGTGTATAGTGTACTTATTCATTTCTTACTTTGCGTTTCGACGAGAAAGTACACTGCTGCGTATGAAACGAACTGTTGTTACCTTGTGGATCCACGTTGCAGTTTCAGTCACGAATGCAATTCCTTCCTTCACTTAGAGAAAGAAAAAACCACTTTGGTAACTAATGGTACCGTCTCTAGCCGTCACATGTACCCTCTCTTGGTATTGGTGCGAAGAAAATATTGCACTCGATAGTGTCAACACCTTATTCTATTCTTTAATGCAGTTATTTTGCATTGAAAAAGGAAATTCATTCTTTAGAAACACATCTAGAATGCTCATTGAGTACCATTTTATTTTGTCGAAAATGTGGAATCACGTAAAGTAAGTATTCAAATCTGCATGTGTCATTATTATATTTATAACGAATGCCGAATGTTTTTCTTTTACATCTCCGGTCTGCCACATTTTCTAACATAATTTCGATTACAGGCTGAGCAACGATAATTTCTTACACTCACGTCGTGGTTTATGTCTACCATTCGTAATCTCCCTCGTTCTCTCTGCTTTCAACTGTGAAACTGAGATGTCTCGAACGCTACACAGCGCGTGCGTAAATCTTAGCGCTTCAAGGAGAGTGACGTGCCTCCTCAGTAGTCTCCATGTTGTTGATGCGGATGACAGGACGTCAAGCACCGCCTGTGAGTCACGAATGACCTCTTACTTTGAGAAGCAATCACTCCAGGAGGTTTTCTCCTTTGTGCCTTTAACCTGACCACTTGCGTGCAAGAAACACACATGTCCAATACTTGGAAATAAATTTCGACAGACATTTATACTGAGAGATGATAGTTTTAGAAGTGTGTCAAATCTAGCCTCTCTTATATTTTGAAGTCACTAGTGAAGCAGCTCATCTCAGTTTGCAATTGAAAATACAACTCATGGAAAAATATGCAGTCAAGTCTTGAGATATGTGCCTGAATTTTGTAATGGCTGAATGCGGAATTCGACGAAAGGGTTACACTTTCTAGCAAATAATGTGTGCGTAATTGTTTGATCTAGGAAGAAATCGTAGGAATATGGGCGAATACCGAAAGTAAGACTAAAAAGAGTTGGGTGTAGGTCTGGGCGTATCGGACAGGCTGCTACACAGTTCCCACTCTCTGACGCTATCCTTCTGCTAACCGCCACGGGGACTTTTGGCTGCTCAGTTTCCTGCCTGGCCCGGTGCTCCCCTCCTTAGCTAACCTGGTCGCCCAAGACTCCTCTTAAGCGACCATATTGATGACGATCTCAGTGCGGACGCCAGATCAACACAGGATGCTGCGAAACACTACTCCCACCCTCAGACCATCCACCACACCCGGCCTCCAGGTCGCTGGATTACAGGAGCACGCCACCACTCCCAGCCGCCAGCGTAATTCCTTCAACCGCTACTTTACCTACAATCTGCGATGTCAACGAACTATTTTTTCTCCATACTCACAGCTTACTCGCCGATTTATCACGAAAACTAATGTGTATAGTGTACTTATTCATTTCTTACTTTGCGTTTCGACGAGAAAGTACACTGCTGCGTATGAAACGAACTGTTGTTACCTTGTGGATCCACGTTGCAGTTTCAGTCACGAATGCAATTCCTTCCTTCACTTAGAGAAAGAAAAAACCACTTTGGTAACTAATGGTACCGTCTCTAGCCGTCACATGTACCCTCTCTTGGTATTGGTGCGAAGAAAATATTGCACTCGATAGTGTCAACACCTTATTCTATTCTTTAATGCAGTTATTTTGCATTGAAAAAGGAAATTCATTCTTTAGAAACACATCTAGAATGCTCATTGAGTACCATTTTATTTTGTCGAAAATGTGGAATCACGTAAAGTAAGTATTCAAATCTGCATGTGTCATTATTATATTTATAACGAATGCCGAATGTTTTTCTTTTACATCTCCGGTCTGCCACATTTTCTAACATAATTTCGATTACAGGCTGAGCAACGATAATTTCTTACACTCACGTCGTGGTTTATGTCTACCATTCGTAATCTCCCTCGTTCTCTCTGCTTTCAACTGTGAAACTGAGATGTCTCGAACGCTACACAGCGCGTGCGTAAATCTTAGCGCTTCAAGGAGAGTGACGTGCCTCCTCAGTAGTCTCCATGTTCTTGATGCGGATGACAGGACGTCAAGCACCGCCTGTGAGTCACGAATGACCTCTTACTTTGAGAAGCAATCACTCCAGGAGGTTTTCTCCTTTGTGCCTTTAACCTGACCACTTGCGTGCAAGAAACACACATGTCCAATACTTGGAAATAAATTTCGACAGACATTTATACTGAGAGATGATAGTTTTAGAAGTGTGTCAAATCTAGCCTCTCTTATATTTTGAAGTCACTAGTGAAGTAGCTCATCTCAGTTTGCAATTGAAAATACAACTCATGGAAAAATATGCAGTCAAGTCTTGAGATATGTGCCTGAATTTTGTAATGGCTGAATGCGGAATTCGACGAAAGGGTTACACTTTCTAGCAAATAATGTGTGCGTAATTGTTTGATCTAGGAAGAAATCGTAGGAATATGGGCGAATACCGAAAGTAAGACTAAAAAGAGTTGGGTGTAGGTCTGGGCGTATCGGACAGGCTGCTACACAGTTCCCACTCTCTGACGCTATCCTTCTGCTAACCGCCACGGGGACTTTGGGCTGCTCAGTTTCCTGCCTGGCCCGGTGCTCCCCTCCTTAGCTAACCTGGTCGCCCAAGACTCCTCTTAAGCGACCATATTGATGACGATCTCAGTGCGGACGCCAGATCAACACAGGATGCTGCGAAACACTACTCCCACCCTCAGACCATCCACCACACCCGGCCTCCAGGTCGCTGGATTACAGGAGCACGCCACCACTCCCAGCCGCCAGCGTAATTCCTTCAACCGCTACTTTACCTACAATCTGCGATGTCAACGAACTATTTTTTCTCCATACTCACAGCTTACTCGCCGATTTATCACGAAAACTAATGTGTATAGTGTACTTATTCATTTCTTACTTTGCGTTTCGACGAGAAAGTACACTGCTGCGTATGAAACGAACTGTTGTTACCTTGTGGATCCACGTTGCAGTTTCAGTCACGAATGCAATTCCTTCCTTCACTTAGAGAAAGAAAAAACCACTTTGGTAACTAATGGTACCGTCTCTAGCCGTCACATGTACCCTCTCTTGGTATTGGTGCGAAGAAAATATTGCACTCGATAGTGTCAACACCTTATTCTATTCTTTAATGCAGTTATTTTGCATTGAAAAAGGAAATTCATTCTTTAGAAACACATCTAGAATGCTCATTGAGTACCATTTTATTTTGTCGAAAATGTGGAATCACGTAAAGTAAGTATTCAAATCTGCATGTGTCATTATTATATTTATAACGAATGCCGAATGTTTTTCTTTTACATCTCCGGTCTGCCACATTTTCTAACATAATTTCGATTACAGGCTGAGCAACGATAATTTCTTACACTCACGTCGTGGTTTATGTCTACCATTCGTAATCTCCCTCGTTCTCTCTGCTTTCAACTGTGAAACTGAGATGTCTCGAACGCTACACAGCGCGTGCGTAAATCTTAGCGCTTCAAGGAGAGTGACGTGCCTCCTCAGTAGTCTCCATGTTCTTGATGCGGATGACAGGACGTCAAGCACCGCCTGTGAGTCACGAATGACCTCTTACTTTGAGAAGCAATCACTCCAGGAGGTTTTCTCCTTTGTGCCTTTAACCTGACCACTTGCGTGCAAGAAACACACATGTCCAATACTTGGAAATAAATTTCGACAGACATTTATACTGAGAGATGATAGTTTTAGAAGTGTGTCAAATCTAGCCTCTCTTATATTTTGAAGTCACTAGTGAAGCAGCTCATCTCAGTTTGCAATTGAAAATACAACTCATGGAAAAATATGCAGTCAAGTCTTGAGATATGTGCCTGAATTTTGTAATGGCTGAATGCGGAATTCGACGAAAGGGTTACACTTTCTAGCAAATAATGTGTGCGTAATTGTTTGATCTAGGAAGAAATCGTAGGAATATGGGCGAATACCGAAAGTAAGACTAAAAAGAGTTGGGTGTAGGTCTGGGCGTATCGGACAGGCTGCTACACAGTTCCCACTCTCTGACGCTATCCTTCTGCTAACCGCCACGGGGACTTTGGGCTGCTCAGTTTCCTGCCTGGCCCGGTGCTCCCCTCCTTAGCTAACCTGGTCGCCCAAGACTCCTCTTAAGCGACCATATTGATGACGATCTCAGTGCGGACGCCAGATCAACACAGGATGCTGCGAAACAGTACTCCCATCCTCAGACCATCCACTACACCCGGCCTCCAGGTCGCTGGATTACAGGAGCACGCCACCACTCCCAGCCGCCAGCGTAATTCTTTCAACCGCCACTTTACCTACAATCTGCGATGTCAACGAACTATTTTTTCTCCATACTCACAGCTTACTCGCCGATTTATCACGAAAACTAATGTGTATAGTGTACTTATTCATTTCTTACTTTGCGTTTCGACGAGAAAGTACACTGCTGCGTATGAAACGAACTGTTGTTACCTTGTGGATCCACGTTGCAGTTTCAGTCACGAATGCAATTCCTTCCTTCACTTAGAGAAAGAAAAAACCACTTTGGTAACTAATGGTACCGTCTCTAGCCGTCACATGTACCCTCTCTTGGTATTGGTGCGAAGAAAATATTGCACTCGATAGTGTCAACACCTTATTCTATTCTTTAATGCAGTTATTTTGCATTGAAAAAGGAAATTCATTCTTTAGAAACACATCTAGAATGCTCATTGAGTACCATTTTATTTTGTCGAAAATGTGGAATCACGTAAAGTAAGTATTCAAATCTGCATGTGTCATTATTATATTTATAACGAATGCCGAATGTTTTTCTTTTACATCTCCGGTCTGCCACATTTTCTAACATAATTTCGATTACAGGCTGAGCAACGATAATTTCTTACACTCACGTCGTGGTTTATGTCTACCATTCGTAATCTCCCTCGTTCTCTCTGCTTTCAACTGTGAAACTGAGATGTCTCGAACGCTACACAGCGCGTGCGTAAATCTTAGCGCTTCAAGGAGAGTGACGTGCCTCCTCAGTAGTCTCCATGTTCTTGATGCGGATGACAGGACGTCAAGCACCGCCTGTGAGTCACGAATGACCTCTTACTTTGAGAAGCAATCACTCCAGGAGGTTTTCTCCTTTGTGCCTTTAACCTGACCACTTGCGTGCAAGAAACACACATGTCCAATACTTGGAAATAAATTTCGACAGACATATATACTGAGAGATGATAGTTTTAGAAGTGTGTCAAATGTAGCCTCTCTTATATTTTTTTAAGTCACTAGTGAAGCAGCTCATCTCAGTTTGCAATTGAAAATACAACTCATGGAAAAATATGTAGTCAAGTCTTGAGATATGTGCCTGAATTTTGTAATGGCTGAATGCGGAATTCGACGAAAGGGTTACACTTTCTAGCAAATAATGTGTGCGTAATTGTTTGATCTAGGAAGAAATCGTAGGAATATGGGCGAATACCGAAAGTGAGACTAGAAAGAGTCGGGTCTAGGTCTGGGCGTATCGGACAGGCTGCTACACAGTTCCCACTCTCTGACGCTATCCTTCTGCTAACCGCCACGGGGACTTTTGGCTGCTCAGTTTCCTGCCTGGCCCGGTGCACCCCTCCTTAGCTAACCTGGTCGCCCAAGACTCCTCTTAAGCGACCATATTGATGACGATCTCAGTGCGGACGCCAGATCAACACAGGATGCTGCGAAACAGTACTCCCACCCTCAGACCATCCACCACACCCGGCCTCCAGGTCGCTGGATTACAGGAGCACGCCACCACTCCCAGCCGCCAGCGTAATTCTTTCAACCGCTACTTTACCTACAATCTGCGATGTCAACGAACTATTTTTTCTCCATACTCACAGCTTACTCGCCGATTTATCACGAAAACTAATGTGTATAGTGTACTTATTCATTTCTTACTTTGCGTTTCGACGAGAAAGTACACTGCTGCGTATGAAACGAACTGTTGTTACCTTGTGGATCCACGTTGCAGTTTCAGTCACGAATGCAATTCCTTCCTTCACTTAGAGAAAGAAAAAACCACTTTGGTAACTAATGGTACCGTCTCTAGCCGTCACATGTACCCTATCTTGGTATTGGTGCGAAGAAAATATTGCACTCGACAGTGTCAACACCTTATTCTATTCTTTAATGCAGTTATTTTGCATTGAAAAAGGAAATTCATTCTTTAGAAACACATCTAGAATGCTCATTGAGTACCATTTTATTTTGTCGAAAATGTGGAATCACGTAAAGTAAGTATTCAAATCTGCATGTGTCATTATTATATTTATAACGAATGCCGAATGTTTTTCTTTTACATCTCCGGTCTGCCACATTTTCTAACATAATTTCGATTACAGGCTGAGCAACGATAATTTCTTACACTCACGTCGTGGTTTATGTCTACCATTCGTAATCTCCCTCGTTCTCTCTGCTTTCAACTGTGAAACTGAGATGTCTCGAACGCTACACAGCGCATGCGTAAATCTTAGCGCTTCAAGGAGAGTGACGTGCCTCCTCAGTAGTCTCCATGTTCTTGATGCGGATGACAGGACGTCAAGCACCGCCTGTGAGTCACGAATGACCTCTTACTTTGAGAAGCAATCACTCCAGGAGGTTTTCTCCTTTGTGCCTTTAACCTGACCACTTGCGTGCAAGAAACACACATGTCCAATACTTGGAAATAAATTTCGACAGACATATATACTGAGAGATGATAGTTTTAGAAGTGTGTCAAATGTAGCCTCTCTTATATTTTTTTAAGTCACTAGTGAAGCAGCTCATCTCAGTTTGCAATTGAAAATACAACTCATGGAAAAATATGTAGTCAAGTCTTGAGATATGTGCCTGAATTTTGTAATGGCTGAATGCGGAATTCGACGAAAGGGTTACACTTTCTAGCAAATAATGTGTGCGTAATTGTTTGATCTAGGAAGAAATCGTAGGAATATGGGCGAATACCGAAAGTGAGACTAGAAAGAGTCGGGTGTAGGTCTGGGCGTATCGGACAGGCTGCTACACAGTTCCCACTCTCTGACGCTATCCTTCTGCTAACCGCCACGGGGACTTTTGGCTGCTCAGTTTCCTGCCTGGCCCGGTGCACCCCTCCTTAGCTAACCTGGTCGCCCAAGACTCCTCTTAAGCGACCATATTGATGACGATCTCAGTGCGGACGCCAGATCAACACAGGATGCTGCGAAACAGTACTCCCATCCTCAGACCATCCACTACACCCGGCCTCCAGGTCGCTGGATTACAGGAGCACGCCACCACTCCCAGCCGCCAGCGTAATTCTTTCAACCGCCACTTTACCTACAATCTGCGATGTCAACGAACTATTTTTTCTCCATACTCACAGCTTACTCGCCGATTTATCACGAAAACTAATGTGTATAGTGTACTTATTCATTTCTTACTTTGCGTTTCGACGAGAAAGTACACTGCTGCGTATGAAACGAACTGTTGTTACCTTGTGGATCCACGTTGCAGTTTCAGTCACGAATGCAATTCCTTCCTTCACTTAGAGAAAGAAAAAACCACTTTGGTAACTAATGGTACCGTCTCTAGCCGTCACATGTACCCTCTCTTGGTATTGGTGCGAAGAAAATATTGCACTCGATAGTGTCAACACCTTATTCTATTCTTTAATGCAGTTATTTTGCATTGAAAAAGGAAATTCATTCTTTAGAAACACATCTAGAATGCTCATTGAGTACCATTTTATTTTGTCGAAAATGTGGAATCACGTAAAGTAAGTATTCAAATCTGCATGTGTCATTATTATATTTATAACGAATGCCGAATGTTTTTCTTTTACATCTCCGGTCTGCCACATTTTCTAACATAATTTCGATTACAGGCTGAGCAACGATAATTTCTTACACTCACGTCGTGGTTTATGTCTACCATTCGTAATCTCCCTCGTTCTCTCTGCTTTCAACTGTGAAACTGAGATGTCTCGAACGCTACACAGCGCATGCGTAAATCTTAGCGCTTCAAGGAGAGTGACGTGCCTCCTCAGTAGTCTCCATGTTGTTGATGCGGATGACAGGACGTCAAGCACCGCCTGTGAGTCACGAATGACCTCTTACTTTGAGAAGCAATCACTCCAGGAGGTTTTCTCCTTTGTGCCTTTAACCTGACCACTTGCGTGCAAGAAACACACATGTCCAATACTTGGAAATAAATTTCGACAGACATTTATACTGAGAGATGATAGTTTTAGAAGTGTGTCAAATCTAGCCTCTCTTATATTTTGAAGTCACTAGTGAAGCAGCTCATCTCAGTTTGCAATTGAAAATACAACTCATGGAAAAATATGCAGTCAAGTCTTGAGATATGTGCCTGAATTTTGTAATGGCTGAATGCGGAATTCGACGAAAGGGTTACACTTTCTAGCAAATAATGTGTGCGTAATTGTTTGATCTAGGAAGAAATCGTAGGAATATGGGCGAATACCGAAAGTAAGACTAAAAAGAGTTGGGTGTAGGTCTGGGCGTATCGGACAGGCTGCTACACAGTTCCCACTCTCTGACGCTATCCTTCTGCTAACCGCCACGGGGACTTTGGGCTGCTCAGTTTCCTGCCTGGCCCGGTGCTCCCCTCCTTAGCTAACCTGGTCGCCCAAGACTCCTCTTAAGCGACCATATTGATGACGATCTCAGTGCGGACGCCAGATCAACACAGGATGCTGCGAAACAGTACTCCCATCCTCAGACCATCCACTACACCCGGCCTCCAGGTCGCTGGATTACAGGAGCACGCCACCACTCCCAGCCGCCAGCGTAATTCTTTCAACCGCCACTTTACCTACAATCTGCGATGTCAACGAACTATTTTTTCTCCATACTCACAGCTTACTCGCCGATTTATCACGAAAACTAATGTGTATAGTGTACTTATTCATTTCTTACTTTGCGTTTCGACGAGAAAGTACACTGCTGCGTATGAAACGAACTGTTGTTACCTTGTGGATCCACGTTGCAGTTTCAGTCCCGAATGCAATTCCTTCCTTCACTTAGAGAAAGAAAAAACCTCTTTGGTAACTAATGGTACCGTCTCTAGCCGTCACATGTACCCTCTCTTGGTATTGGTGCGAAGAAAATATTGCACTCGATAGTGTCAACACCTTATTCTATTCTTTAATGCAGTTATTTTGCATTGAAAAAGGAAATTCATTCTTTAGAAACACATCTAGAATGCTCATTGAGTACCATTTTATTTTGTCGAAAATGTGGAATCACGTAAAGTAAGTATTCAAATCTGCATGTGTCATTATTATATTTATAACGAATGCCGAATGTTTTTCTTTTACATCTCCGGTCTGCCACATTTTCTAACATAATTTCGATTACAGGCTGAGCAACGATAATTTCTTACACTCACGTCGTGGTTTATGTCTACCATTCGTAATCTCCCTCGTTCTCTCTGCTTTCAACTGTGAAACTGAGATGTCTCGAACGCTACACAGCGCGTGCGTAAATCTTAGCGCTTCAAGGAGAGTGACGTGCCTCCTCAGTAGTCTCCATGTTGTTGATGCGGATGACAGGACGTCAAGCACCGCCTGTGAGTCACGAATGACCTCTTACTTTGAGAAGCAATCACTCCAGGAGGTTTTCTCCTTTGTGCCTTTAACCTGACCACTTGCGTGCAAGAAACACACATGTCCAATACTTGGAAATAAATTTCGACAGACATATATACTGAGAGATGATAGTTTTAGAAGTGTGTCAAATGTAGCCTCTCTTATATTTTTTTAAGTCACTAGTGAAGCAGCTCATCTCAGTTTGCAATTGAAAATACAACTCATGGAAAAATATGTAGTCAAGTCTTGAGATATGTGCCTGAATTTTGTAATGGCTGAATGCGGAATTCGACGAAAGGGTTACACTTTCTAGCAAATAATGTGTGCGTAATTGTTTGATCTAGGAAGAAATCGTAGGAATATGGGCGAATACCGAAAGTGAGACTAGAAAGAGTCGGGTGTAGGTCTGGGCGTATCGGACAGGCTGCTACACAGTTCCCACTCTCTGACGCTATCCTTCTGCTAACCGCCACGGGGACTTTTGGCTGCTCAGTTTCCTGCCTGGCCCGGTGCACCCCTCCTTAGCTAACCTGGTCGCCCAAGACTCCTCTTAAGCGACCATATTGATGACGATCTCAGTGCGGACGCCAGATCAACACAGGATGCTGCGAAACACTACTCCCACCCTCAGACCATCCACCACACCCGGCCTCCAGGTCGCTGGATTACAGGAGCACGCCACCACTCCCAGCCGCCAGCGTAATTCTTTCAACCGCTACTTTACCTACAATCTGCGATGTCAACGAACTATTTTTTCTCCATACTCACAGCTTACTCGCCGATTTATCACGAAAACTAATGTGTATAGTGTACTTATTCATTTCTTACTTTGCGTTTCGACGAGAAAGTACACTGCTGCGTATGAAACGAACTGTTGTTACCTTGTGGATCCACGTTGCAGTTTCAGTCACGAATGCAATTCCTTCCTTCACTTAGAGAAAGAAAAAACCACTTTGGTAACTAATGGTACCGTCTCTAGCCGTCACATGTACCCTCTCTTGGTATTGGTGCGAAGAAAATATTGCACTCGATAGTGTCAACACCTTATTCTATTCTTTAATGCAGTTATTTTGCATTGAAAAAGGAAATTCATTCTTTAGAAACACATCTAGAATGCTCATTGAGTACCATTTTATTTTGTCGAAAATGTGGAATCACGTAAAGTAAGTATTCAAATCTGCATGTGTCATTATTATATTTATAACGAATGCCGAATGTTTTTCTTTTACATCTCCGGTCTGCCACATTTTCTAACATAATTTCGATTACAGGCTGAGCAACGATAATTTCTTACACTCACGTCGTGGTTTATGTCTACCATTCGTAATCTCCCTCGTTCTCTCTGCTTTCAACTGTGAAACTGAGATGTCTCGAACGCTACACAGCGCATGCGTAAATCTTAGCGCTTCAAGGAGAGTGACGTGCCTCCTCAGTAGTCTCCATGTTCTTGATGCGGATGACAGGACGTCAAGCACCGCCTGTGAGTCACGAATGACCTCTTACTTTGAGAAGCAATCACTCCAGGAGGTTTTCTCCTTTGTGCCTTTAACCTGACCACTTGCGTGCAAGAAACACACATGTCCAATACTTGGAAATAAATTTCGACAGACATATATACTGAGAGATGATAGTTTTAGAAGTGTGTCAAATGTAGCCTCTCTTATATTTTTTTAAGTCACTAGTGAAGCAGCTCATCTCAGTTTGCAATTGAAAATACAACTCATGGAAAAATATGTAGTCAAGTCTTGAGATATGTGCCTGAATTTTGTAATGGCTGAATGCGGAATTCGACGAAAGGGTTACACTTTCTAGCAAATAATGTGTGCGTAATTGTTTGATCTAGGAAGAAATCGTAGGAATATGGGCGAATACCGAAAGTGAGACTAGAAAGAGTCGGGTGTAGGTCTGGGCGTATCGGACAGGCTGCTACACAGTTCCCACTCTCTGACGCTATCCTTCTGCTAACCGCCACGGGGACTTTTGGCTGCTCAGTTTCCTGCCTGGCCCGGTGCACCCCTCCTTAGCTAACCTGGTCGCCCAAGACTCCTCTTAAGCGACCATATTGATGACGATCTCAGTGCGGACGCCAGATCAACACAGGATGCTGCGAAACAGTACTCCCATCCTCAGACCATCCACTACACCCGGCCTCCAGGTCGCTGGATTACAGGAGCACGCCACCACTCCCAGCCGCCAGCGTAATTCTTTCAACCGCCACTTTACCTACAATCTGCGATGTCAACGAACTATTTTTTCTCCATACTCACAGCTTACTCGCCGATTTATCACGAAAACTAATGTGTATAGTGTACTTATTCATTTCTTACTTTGCGTTTCGACGAGAAAGTACACTGCTGCGTATGAAACGAACTGTTGTTACCTTGTGGATCCATGTTGCAGTTTCAGTCACGAATGCAATTCCTTCCTTCACTTAGAGAAAGAAAAAACCACTTTGGTAACTAATGGTACCGTCTCTAGCCGTCACATGTACCCTCTCTTGGTATTGGTGCGAAGAAAATATTGCACTCGATAGTGTCAACACCTTATTCTATTCTTTAATGCAGTTATTTTGCATTGAAAAAGGAAATTCATTCTTTAGAAACACATCTAGAATGCTCATTGAGTACCATTTTATTTTGTCGAAAATGTGGAATCACGCAAAGTAAGTATTCAAATCTGCATGTGTCATTATTATATTTATAACGAATGCCGAATGTTTTTCTTTTACATCTCCGGTCTGCCACATTTTCTAACATAATTTCGATTACAGGCTGAGCAACGATAATTTCTTACACTCACGTCGTGGTTTATGTCTACCATTCGTAATCTCCCTCGTTCTCTCTGCTTTCAACTGTGAAACTGAGATGTCTCGAACGCTACACAGCGCATGCGTAAATCTTAGCGCTTCAAGGAGAGTGACGTGCCTCCTCAGTAGTCTCCATGTTCTTGATGCGGATGACAGGACGTCAAGCACCGCCTGTGAGTCACGAATGACCTCTTACTTTGAGAAGCAATCACTCCAGGAGGTTTTCTCCTTTGTGCCTTTAACCTGACCACTTGCGTGCAAGAAACACACATGTCCAATACTTGGAAATAAATTTCGACAGACATTTATACTGAGAGATGATAGTTTTAGAAGTGTGTCAAATCTAGCCTCTCTTATATTTTGAAGTCACTAGTGAAGCAGCTCATCTCAGTTTGCAATTGAAAATACAACTCATGGAAAAATATGCAGTCAAGTCTTGAGATATGTGCCTGAATTTTGTAATGGCTGAATGCGGAATTCGACGAAAGGGTTACACTTTCTAGCAAATAATGTGTGCGTAATTGTTTGATCTAGGAAGAAATCGTAGGAATATGGGCGAATACCGAAAGTAAGACTAAAAAGAGTTGGGTGTAGGTCTGGGCGTATCGGACAGGCTGCTACACAGTTCCCACTCTCTGACGCTATCCTTCTGCTAACCGCCACGGGGACTTTTGGCTGCTCAGTTTCCTGCCTGGCCCGGTGCTCCCCTCCTTAGCTAACCTGGTCGCCCAAGACACCTCTTAAGCGACCATATTGATGACGATCTCAGTGCGGACGCCAGATCAACACAGGATGCTGCGAAACAGTACTCCCATCCTCAGACCATCCACTACACCCGGCCTCCAGGTCGCTGGATTACAGGAGCACGCCACCACTCCCAGCCGCCAGCGTAATTCTTTCAACCGCCACTTTACCTACAATCTGCGATGTCAACGAACTATTTTTTCTCCATACTCACAGCTTACTCGCCGATTTATCACGAAAACTAATGTGTATAGTGTACTTATTCATTTCTTACTTTGCGTTTCGACGAGAAAGTACACTGCTGCGTATGAAACGAACTGTTGTTACCTTGTGGATCCATGTTGCAGTTTCAGTCACGAATGCAATTCCTTCCTTCACTTAGAGAAAGAAAAAACCACTTTGGTAACTAATGGTACCGTCTCTAGCCGTCACATGTACCCTCTCTTGGTATTGGTGCGAAGAAAATATTGCACTCGATAGTGTCAACACCTTATTCTATTCTTTAATGCAGTTATTTTGCATTGAAAAAGGAAATTCATTCTTTAGAAACACATCTAGAATGCTCATTGAGTACCATTTTATTTTGTCGAAAATGTGGAATCACGCAAAGTAAGTATTCAAATCTGCATGTGTCATTATTATATTTATAACGAATGCCGAATGTTTTTCTTTTACATCTCCGGTCTGCCACATTTTCTAACATAATTTCGATTACAGGCTGAGCAACGATAATTTCTTACACTCACGTCGTGGTTTATGTCTACCATTCGTAATCTCCCTCGTTCTCTCTGCTTTCAACTGTGAAACTGAGATGTCTCGAACGCTACACAGCGCATGCGTAAATCTTAGCGCTTCAAGGAGAGTGACGTGCCTCCTCAGTAGTCTCCATGTTCTTGATGCGGATGACAGGACGTCAAGCACCGCCTGTGAGTCACGAATGACCTCTTACTTTGAGAAGCAATCACTCCAGGAGGTTTTCTCCTTTGTGCCTTTAACCTGACCACTTGCGTGCAAGAAACACACATGTCCAATACTTGGAAATAAATTTCGACAGACATTTATACTGAGAGATGATAGTTTTAGAAGTGTGTCAAATCTAGCCTCTCTTATATTTTGAAGTCACTAGTGAAGCAGCTCATCTCAGTTTGCAATTGAAAATACAACTCATGGAAAAATATGCAGTCAAGTCTTGAGATATGTGCCTGAATTTTGTAATGGCTGAATGCGGAATTCGACGAAAGGGTTACACTTTCTAGCAAATAATGTGTGCGTAATTGTTTGATCTAGGAAGAAATCGTAGGAATATGGGCGAATACCGAAAGTGAGACTAGAAAGAGTCGGGTGTAGGTCTGGGCGTATCGGACAGGCTGCTACACAGTTCCCACTCTCTGACGCTATCCTTCTGCTAACCGCCACGGGGACTTTTGGCTGCTCAGTTTCCTGCCTGGCCCGGTGCACCCCTCCTTAGCTAACCTGGTCGCCCAAGACTCCTCTTAAGCGACCATATTGATGACGATCTCAGTGCGGACGCCAGATCAACACAGGATGCTGCGAAACACTACTCCCACCCTCAGACCATCCACCACACCCGGCCTCCAGGTCGCTGGATTACAGGAGCACGCCACCACTCCCAGCCGCCAGCGTAATTCTTTCAACCGCCACTTTACCTACAATCTGCGATGTCAACGAACTATTTTTTCTCCATACTCACAGCTTACTCGCCGATTTATCACGAAAACTAATGTGTATAGTGTACTTATTCATTTCTTACTTTGCGTTTCGACGAGAAAGTACACTGCTGCGTATGAAACGAACTGTTGTTACCTTGTGGATCCACGTTGCAGTTTCAGTCACGAATGCAATTCCTTCCTTCACTTAGAGAAAGAAAAAACCACTTTGGTAACTAATGGTACCGTCTCTAGCCGTCACATGTACCCTCTCTTGGTATTGGCGCGAAGAAAATATTGCACTCGATAGTGTCAACACCTTATTCTATTCTTTAATGCAGTTATTTTGCATTGAAAAAGGAAATTCATTCTTTAGAAACACATCTAGAATGCTCATTGAGTACCATTTTATTTTGTCGAAAATGTGGAATCACGTAAAGTAAGTATTCAAATCTGCATGTGTCATTATTATATTTATAACGAATGCCGAATGTTTTTCTTTTACATCTCCGGTCTGCCACATTTTCTAACATAATTTCGATTACAGGCTGAGCAACGATAATTTCTTACACTCACGTCGTGGTTTATGTCTACCATTCGTAATCTCCCTCGTTCTCTCTGCTTTCAACTGTGAAACTGAGATGTCTCGAACGCTACACAGCGCGTGCGTAAATCTTAGCGCTTCAAGGAGAGTGACGTGCCTCCTCAGTAGTCTCCATGTTGTTGATGCGGATGACAGGACGTCAAGCACCGCCTGTGAGTCACGAATGACCTCTTACTTTGAGAAGCAATCACTCCAGGAGGTTTTCTCCTTTGTGCCTTTAACCTGACCACTTGCGTGCAAGAAACACACATGTCCAATACTTGGAAATAAATTTCGACAGACATATATACTGAGAGATGATAGTTTTAGAAGTGTGTCAAATGTAGCCTCTCTTATATTTTTTTAAGTCACTAGTGAAGCAGCTCATCTCAGTTTGCAATTGAAAATACAACTCATGGAAAAATATGTAGTCAAGTCTTGAGATATGTGCCTGAATTTTGTAATGGCTGAATGCGGAATTCGACGAAAGGGTTACACTTTCTAGCAAATAATGTGTGCGTAATTGTTTGATCTAGGAAGAAATCGTAGGAATATGGGCGAATACCGAAAGTGAGACTAGAAAGAGTCGGGTGTAGGTCTGGGCGTATCGGACAGGCTGCTACACAGTTCCCACTCTCTGACGCTATCCTTCTGCTAACCGCCACGGGGACTTTTGGCTGCTCAGTTTCCTGCCTGGCCCGGTGCACCCCTCCTTAGCTAACCTGGTCGCCCAAGACTCCTCTTAAGCGACCATATTGATGACGATCTCAGTGCGGACGCCAGATCAACACAGGATGCTGCGAAACACTACTCCCACCCTCAGACCATCCACCACACCCGGCCTCCAGGTCGCTGGATTACAGGAGCACGCCACCACTCCCAGCCGCCAGCGTAATTCTTTCAACCGCCACTTTACCTACAATCTGCGATGTCAACGAACTATTTTTTCTCCATACTCACAGCTTACTCGCCGATTTATCACGAAAACTAATGTGTATAGTGTACTTATTCATTTCTTACTTTGCGTTTCGACGAGAAAGTACACTGCTGCGTATGAAACGAACTGTTGTTACCTTGTGGATCCACGTTGCAGTTTCAGTCACGAATGCAATTCCTTCCTTCACTTAGAGAAAGAAAAAACCACTTTGGTAACTAATGGTACCGTCTCTAGCCGTCACATGTACCCTCTCTTGGTATTGGCGCGAAGAAAATATTGCACTCGATAGTGTCAACACCTTATTCTATTCTTTAATGCAGTTATTTTGCATTGAAAAAGGAAATTCATTCTTTAGAAACACATCTAGAATGCTCATTGAGTACCATTTTATTTTGTCGAAAATGTGGAATCACGTAAAGTAAGTATTCAAATCTGCATGTGTCATTATTATATTTATAACGAATGCCGAATGTTTTTCTTTTACATCTCCGGTCTGCCACATTTTCTAACATAATTTCGATTACAGGCTGAGCAACGATAATTTCTTACACTCACGTCGTGGTTTATGTCTACCATTCGTAATCTCCCTCGTTCTCTCTGCTTTCAACTGTGAAACTGAGATGTCTCGAACGCTACACAGCGCGTGCGTAAATCTTAGCGCTTCAAGGAGAGTGACGTGCCTCCTCAGTAGTCTCCATGTTCTTGATGCGGATGACAGGACGTCAAGCACCGCCTGTGAGTCACGAATGACCTCTTACTTTGAGAAGCAATCACTCCAGGAGGTTTTCTCCTTTGTGCCTTTAACCTGACCACTTGCGTGCAAGAAACACACATGTCCAATACTTGGAAATAAATTTCGACAGACATATATACTGAGAGATGATAGTTTTAGAAGTGTGTCAAATGTAGCCTCTCTTATATTTTTTTAAGTCACTAGTGAAGCAGCTCATCTCAGTTTGCAATTGAAAATACAACTCATGGAAAAATATGCAGTCAAGTCTTGAGATATGTGCCTGAATTTTGTAATGGCTGAATGCGGAATTCGACGAAAGGGTTACACTTTCTAGCAAATAATGTGTGCGTAATTGTTTGATCTAGGAAGAAATCGTAGGAATATGGGCGAATACCGAAAGTGAGACTAGAAAGAGTCGGGTGTAGGTCTGGGCGTATCGGACAGGCTGCTACACAGTTCCCACTCTCTGACGCTATCCTTCTGCTAACCGCCACGGGGACTTTTGGCTGCTCAGTTTCCTGCCTGGCCCGGTGCACCCCTCCTTAGCTAACCTGGTCGCCCAAGACTCCTCTTAAGCGACCATATTGATGACGATCTCAGTGCGGACGCCAGATCAACACAGGATGCTGCGAAACACTACTCCCACCCTCAGACCATCCACCACACCCGGCCTCCAGGTCGCTGGATTACAGGAGCACGCCACCACTCCCAGCCGCCAGCGTAATTCTTTCAACCGCTACTTTACCTACAATCTGCGATGTCAACGAACTATTTTTTCTCCATACTCACAGCTTACTCGCCGATTTATCACGAAAACTAATGTGTATAGTGTACTTATTCATTTCTTACTTTGCGTTTCGACGAGAAAGTACACTGCTGCGTATGAAACGAACTGTTGTTACCTTGTGGATCCACGTTGCAGTTTCAGTCACGAATGCAATTCCTTCCTTCACTTAGAGAAAGAAAAAACCACTTTGGTAACTAATGGTACCGTCTCTAGCCGTCACATGTACCCTCTCTTGGTATTGGTGCGAAGAAAATATTGCACTCGATAGTGTCAACACCTTATTCTATTCTTTAATGCAGTTATTTTGCATTGAAAAAGGAAATTCATTCTTTAGAAACACATCTAGAATGCTCATTGAGTACCATTTTATTTTGACGAAAATGTGGAATCACGTAAAGTAAGTATTCAAATCTGCATGTGTCATTATTATATTTATAACGAATGCCGAATGTTTTTCTTTTACATCTCCGGTCTGCCACATTTTCTAACATAATTTCGATTACAGGCTGAGCAACGATAATTTCTTACACTCACGTCGTGGTTTATGTCTACCATTCGTAATCTCCCTCGTTCTCTCTGCTTTCAACTGTGAAACTGAGATGTCTCGAACGCTACACAGCGCGTGCGTAAATCTTAGCGCTTCAAGGAGAGTGACGTGCCTCCTCAGTAGTCTCCATGTTCTTGATGCGGATGACAGGACGTCAAGCACCGCCTGTGAGTCACGAATGACCTCTTACTTTGAGAAGCAATCACTCCAGGAGGTTTTCTCCTTTGTGCCTTTAACCTGACCACTTGCGGGCAAGAAACACACATGTCCAATACTTGGAAATAAATTTCGACAGACATTTATACTGAGAGATGATAGTTTTAGAAGTGTGTCAAATCTAGCCTCTCTTATATTTTGAAGTCACTAGTGAAGCAGCTCATCTCAGTTTGCAATTGAAAATACAACTCATGGAAAAATATGCAGTCAAGTCTTGAGATATGTGCCTGAATTTTGTAATGGCTGAATGCGGAATTCGACGAAAGGGTTACACTTTCTAGCAAATAATGTGTGCGTAATTGTTTGATCTAGGAAGAAATCGTAGGAATATGGGCGAATACCGAAAGTGAGACTAGAAAGAGTCGGGTGTAGGTCTGGGCGTATCGGACAGGCTGCTACACAGTTCCCACTCTCTGACGCTATCCTTCTGCTAACCGCCACGGGGACTTTTGGCTGCTCAGTTTCCTGCCTGGCCCGGTGCACCCCTCCTTAGCTAACCTGGTCGCCCAGGACTCCTCTTAAGCGACCATATTGATGACGATCTCAGTGCGGACGCCAGATCAACACAGGATGCTGCGAAACAGTACTCCCATCCTCAGACCATCCACTACACCCGGCCTCCAGGTCGCTGGATTACAGGAGCACGCCACCACTCCCAGCCGCCAGCGTAATTCTTTCAACCGCCACTTTACCTACAATCTGCGATGTCAACGAACTATTTTTTCTCCATACTCACAGCTTACTCGCCGATTTATCACGAAAACTAATGTGTATAGTGTACTTATTCATTTCTTACTTTGCGTTTCGACGAGAAAGTACACTGCTGCGTATGAAACGAACTGTTGTTACCTTGTGGATCCACGTTGCAGTTTCAGTCACGAATGCAATTCCTTCCTTCACTTACAGAAAGAAAAAACCTCTTTGGTAACTAATGGTACCGTCTCTAGCCGTCACATGTACCCTCTCTTGGTATTGGTGCGAAGAAAATATTGCACTCGATAGTGTCAACACCTTATTCTATTCTTTAATGCAGTTATTTTGCATTGAAAAAGGAAATTCATTCTTTAGAAACACATCTAGAATGCTCATTGAGTACCATTTTATTTTGTCGAAAATGTGGAATCACGTAAAGTAAGTATTCAAATCTGCATGTGTCATTATTATATTTATAACGAATGCCGAATGTTTTTCTTTTACATCTCCGGTCTGCCACATTTTCTAACATAATTTCGATTACAGGCTGAGCAACGATAATTTCTTACACTCACGTCGTGGTTTATGTCTACCATTCGTAATCTCCCTCGTTCTCTCTGCTTTCAACTGTGAAACTGAGATGTCTCGAACGCTACACAGCGCGTGCGTAAATCTTAGCGCTTCAAGGAGAGTGACGTGCCTCCTCAGTAGTCTCCATGTTGTTGATGCGGATGACAGGACGTCAAGCACCGCCTGTGAGTCACGAATGACCTCTTACTTTGAGAAGCAATCACTCCAGGAGGTTTTCTCCTTTGTGCCTTTAACCTGACCACTTGCGTGCAAGAAACACACATGTCCAATACTTGGAAATAAATTTCGACAGACATATATACTGAGAGATGATAGTTTTAGAAGTGTGTCAAATGTAGCCTCTCTTATATTTTTTTAAGTCACTAGTGAAGCAGCTCATCTCAGTTTGCAATTGAAAATACAACTCATGGAAAAATATGTAGTCAAGTCTTGAGATATGTGCCTGAATTTTGTAATGGCTGAATGCGGAATTCGACGAAAAGGTTACACTTTCTAGCAAATAATGTGTGCGTAATTGTTTGATCTAGGAAGAAATCGTAGGAATATGGGCGAATACCGAAAGTGAGACTAGAAAGAGTCGGGTGTAGGTCTGGGCGTATCGGACAGGCTGCTACACAGTTCCCACTCTCTGACGCTATCCTTCAGCTAACCGCCACGGGGACTTTTGGCTGCTCAGTTTCCTGCCTGGCCCGGTGCACCCCTCCTTAGCTAACCTGGTCGCCCAAGACTCCTCTTAAGCGACCATATTGATGACGATCTCAGTGCGGACGCCAGATCAACACAGGATGCTGCGAAACACTACTCCCACCCTCAGACCATCCACCACACCCGGCCTCCAGGTCGCTGGATTACAGGAGCACGCCACCACTCCCAGCCGCCAGCGTAATTCTTTCAACCGCTACTTTACCTACAATCTGCGATGTCAACGAACTATTTTTTCTCCATACTCACAGCTTACTCGCCGATTTATCACGAAAACTAATGTGTATAGTGTACTTATTCATTTCTTACTTTGCGTTTCGACGAGAAAGTACACTGCTGCGTATGAAACGAACTGTTGTTACCTTGTGGATCCACGTTGCAGTTTCAGTCACGAATGCAATTCCTTCCTTCACTTAGAGAAAGAAAAAACCACTTTGGTAACTAATGGTACCGTCTCTAGCCGTCACATGTACCCTCTCTTGGTATTGGTGCGAAGAAAATATTGCACTCGATAGTGTCAACACCTTATTCTATTCTTTAATGCAGTTATTTTGCATTGAAAAAGGAAATTCATTCTTTAGAAACACATCTAGAATGCTCATTGAGTACCATTTTATTTTGACGAAAATGTGGAATCACGTAAAGTAAGTATTCAAATCTGCATGTGTCATTATTATATTTATAACGAATGCCGAATGTTTTTCTTTTACATCTCCGGTCTGCCACATTTTCTAACATAATTTCGATTACAGGCTGAGCAACGATAATTTCTTACACTCACGTCGTGGTTTATGTCTACCATTCGTAATCTCCCTCGTTCTCTCTGCTTTCAACTGTGAAACTGAGATGTCTCGAACGCTACACAGCGCGTGCGTAAATCTTAGCGCTTCAAGGAGAGTGACGTGCCTCCTCAGTAGTCTCCATGTTCTTGATGCGGATGACAGGACGTCAAGCACCGCCTGTGAGTCACGAATGACCTCTTACTTTGAGAAGCAATCACTCCAGGAGGTTTTCTCCTTTGTGCCTTTAACCTGACCACTTGCGGGCAAGAAACACACATGTCCAATACTTGGAAATAAATTTCGACAGACATTTATACTGAGAGATGATAGTTTTAGAAGTGTGTCAAATCTAGCCTCTCTTATATTTTGAAGTCACTAGTGAAGCAGCTCATCTCAGTTTGCAATTGAAAATACAACTCATGGAAAAATATGCAGTCAAGTCTTGAGATATGTGCCTGAATTTTTTAATGGCTGAATGCGGAATTCGACGAAAGGGTTACACTTTCTAGCAAATAATGTGTGCGTAATTGTTTGATCTAGGAAGAAATCGTAGGAATATGGGCGAATACCGAAAGTGAGACTAGAAAGAGTCGGGTGTAGGTCTGGGCGTATCGGACAGGCTGCTACACAGTTCCCACTCTCTGACGCTATCCTTCTGCTAACCGCCACGGGGACTTTGGGCTGCTCAGTTTCCTGCCTGGCCCGGTGCACCCCTCCTTAGCTAACCTGGTCGCCCAAGACTCCTCTTAAGCGACCATATTGATGACGATCTCAGTGCGGACGCCAGATCAACACAGGATGCTGCGAAACAGTACTCCCATCCTCAGACCATCCACTACACCCGGCCTCCAGGTCGCTGGATTACAGGAGCACGCCACCACTCCCAGCCGCCAGCGTAATTCTTTCAACCGCCACTTTACCTACAATCTGCGATGTCAACGAACTATTTTTTCTCCATACTCACAGCTTACTCGCCGATTTATCACGAAAACTAATGTGTATAGTGTACTTATTCATTTCTTACTTTGCGTTTCGACGAGAAAGTACACTGCTGCGTATGAAACGAACTGTTGTTACCTTGTGGATCCACGTTGCAGTTTCAGTCACGAATGCAATTCCTTCCTTCACTTAGAGAAAGAAAAAACCTCTTTGGTAACTAATGGTACCGTCTCTAGCCGTCACATGTACCCTCTCTTGGTATTGGTGCGAAGAAAATATTGCACTCGATAGTGTCAACACCTTATTCTATTCTTTAATGCAGTTATTTTGCATTGAAAAAGGAAATTCATTCTTTAGAAACACATCTAGAATGCTCATTGAGTACCATTTTATTTTGTCGAAAATGTGGAATCACGTAAAGTAAGTATTCAAATCTGCATGTGTCATTATTATATTTATAACGAATGCCGAATGTTTTTCTTTTACATCTCCGGTCTGCCACATTTTCTAACATAATTTCGATTACAGGCTGAGCAACGATAATTTCTTACACTCACGTCGTGGTTTATGTCTACCATTCGTAATCTCCCTCGTTCTCTCTGCTTTCAACTGTGAAACTGAGATGTCTCGAACGCTACACAGCGCGTGCGTAAATCTTAGCGCTTCAAGGAGAGTGACGTGCCTCCTCAGTAGTCTCCATGTTGTTGATGCGGATGACAGGACGTCAAGCACCGCCTGTGAGTCACGAATGACCTCTTACTTTGAGAAGCAATCACTCCAGGAGGTTTTCTCCTTTGTGCCTTTAACCTGACCACTTGCGTGCAAGAAACACACATGTCCAATACTTGGAAATAAATTTCGACAGACATATATACTGAGAGATGATAGTTTTAGAAGTGTGTCAAATGTAGCCTCTCTTATATTTTTTTAAGTCACTAGTGAAGCAGCTCATCTCAGTTTGCAATTGAAAATACAACTCATGGAAAAATATGTAGTCAAGTCTTGAGATATGTGCCTGAATTTTGTAATGGCTGAATGCGGAATTCGACGAAAGGGTTACACTTTCTAGCAAATAATGTGTGCGTAATTGTTTGATCTAGGAAGAAATCGTAGGAATATGGGCGAATACCGAAAGTGAGACTAGAAAGAGTCGGGCGTAGGTCTGGGCGTATCGGACAGGCTGCTACACAGTTCCCACTCTCTGACGCTATCCTTCTGCTAACCGCCACGGGGACTTTTGGCTGCTCAGTTTCCTGCCTGGCCCGGTGCACCCCTCCTTAGCTAACCTGGTCGCCCAAGACTCCTCTTAAGCGACCATATTGATGACGATCTCAGTGCGGACGCCAGATCAACACAGGATGCTGCGAAACACTACTCCCACCCTCAGACCATCCACCACACCCGGCCTCCAGGTCGCTGGATTACAGGAGCACGCCACCACTCCCAGCCGCCAGCGTAATTCTTTCAACCGCTACTTTACCTACAATCTGCGATGTCAACGAACTATTTTTTCTCCATACTCACAGCTTACTCGCCGATTTATCACGAAAACTAATGTGTATAGTGTACTTATTCATTTCTTACTTTGCGTTTCGACGAGAAAGTACACTGCTGCGTATGAAACGAACTGTTGTTACCTTGTGGATCCACGTTGCAGTTTCAGTCACGAATGCAATTCCTTCCTTCACTTAGAGAAAGAAAAAACCACTTTGGTAACTAATGGTACCGTCTCTAGCCGTCACATGTACCCTCTCTTGGTATTGGTGCGAAGAAAATATTGCACTCGATAGTGTCAACACCTTATTCTATTCTTTAATGCAGTTATTTTGCATTGAAAAAGGAAATTCATTCTTTAGAAACACATCTAGAATGCTCATTGAGTACCATTTTATTTTGTCGAAAATGTGGAATCACGTAAAGTAAGTATTCAAATCTGCATGTGTCATTATTATATTTATAACGAATGCCGAATGTTTTTCTTTTACATCTCCGGTCTGCCACATTTTCTAACATAATTTCGATTACAGGCTGAGCAACGATAATTTCTTACACTCACGTCGTGGTTTATGTCTACCATTCGTAATCTCCCTCGTTCTCTCTGCTTTCAACTGTGAAACTGAGATGTCTCGAACGCTACACAGCGCGTGCGTAAATCTTAGCGCTTCAAGGAGAGTGACGTGCCTCCTCAGTAGTCTCCATGTTGTTGATGCGGATGACAGGACGTCAAGCACCGCCTGTGAGTCACGAATGACCTCTTACTTTGAGAAGCAATCACTCCAGGAGGTTTTCTCCTTTGTGCCTTTAACCTGACCACTTGCGTGCAAGAAACACACATGTCCAATACTTGGAAATAAATTTCGACAGACATATATACTGAGAGATGATAGTTTTAGAAGTGTGTCAAATGTAGCCTCTCTTATATTTTTTTAAGTCACTAGTGAAGCAGCTCATCTCAGTTTGCAATTGAAAATACAACTCATGGAAAAATATGTAGTCAAGTCTTGAGATATGTGCCTGAATTTTGTAATGGCTGAATGCGGAATTCGACGAAAGGGTTACACTTTCTAGCAAATAATGTGTGCGTAATTGTTTGATCTAGGAAGAAATCGTAGGAATATGGGCGAATACCGAAAGTGAGACTAGAAAGAGTCGGGTCTAGGTCTGGGCGTATCGGACAGGCTGCTACACAGTTCCCACTCTCTGACGCTATCCTTCTGCTAACCGCCACGGGGACTTTTGGCTGCTCAGTTTCCTGCCTGGCCCGGTGCACCCCTCCTTAGCTAACCTGGTCGCCCAAGACTCCTCTTAAGCGACCATATTGATGACGATCTCAGTGCGGACGCCAGATCAACACAGGATGCTGCGAAACAGTACTCCCACCCTCAGACCATCCACCACACCCGGCCTCCAGGTCGCTGGATTACAGGAGCACGCCACCACTCCCAGCCGCCAGCGTAATTCTTTCAACCGCTACTTTACCTACAATCTGCGATGTCAACGAACTATTTTTTCTCCATACTCACAGCTTACTCGCCGATTTATCACGAAAACTAATGTGTATAGTGTACTTATTCATTTCTTACTTTGCGTTTCGACGAGAAAGTACACTGCTGCGTATGAAACGAACTGTTGTTACCTTGTGGATCCACGTTGCAGTTTCAGTCACGAATGCAATTCCTTCCTTCACTTAGAGAAAGAAAAAACCACTTTGGTAACTAATGGTACCGTCTCTAGCCGTCACATGTACCCTCTCTTGGTATTGGTGCGAAGAAAATATTGCACTCGACAGTGTCAACACCTTATTCTATTCTTTAATGCAGTTATTTTGCATTGAAAAAGGAAATTCATTCCTTAGAAACACATCTAGAATGCTCATTGAGTACCATTTTATTTTGTCGAAAATGTGGAATCACGTAAAGTAAGTATTCAAATCTGCATGTGTCATTATTATATTTATAACGAATGCCGAATGTTTTTCTTTTACATCTCCGGTCTGCCACATTTTCTAACATAATTTCGATTACAGGCTGAGCAACGATAATTTCTTACACTCACGTCGTGGTTTATGTCTACCATTCGTAATCTCCCTCGTTCTCTCTGCTTTCAACTGTGAAACTGAGATGTCTCGAACGCTACACAGCGCGTGCGTAAATCTTAGCGCTTCAAGGAGAGTGACGTGCCTCCTCAGTAGTCTCCATGTTGTTGATGCGGATGACAGGACGTCAAGCACCGCCTGTGAGTCACGAATGACCTCTTACTTTGAGAAGCAATCACTCCAGGAGGTTTTCTCCTTTGTGCCTTTAACCTGACCACTTGCGTGCAAGAAACACACATGTCCAATACTTGGAAATAAATTTCGACAGACATATATACTGAGAGATGATAGTTTTAGAAGTGTGTCAAATGTAGCCTCTCTTATATTTTTTTAAGTCACTAGTGAAGCAGCTCATCTCAGTTTGCAATTGAAAATACAACTCATGGAAAAATATGTAGTCAAGTCTTGAGATATGTGCCTGAATTTTGTAATGGCTGAATGCGGAATTCGACGAAAGGGTTACACTTTCTAGCAAATAATGTGTGCGTAATTGTTTGATCTAGGAAGAAATCGTAGGAATATGGGCGAATACCGAAAGTGAGACTAGAAAGAGTCGGGTCTAGGTCTGGGCGTATCGGACAGGCTGCTACACAGTTCCCACTCTCTGACGCTATCCTTCTGCTAACCGCCACGGGGACTTTTGACTGCTCAGTTTCCTGCCTGGCCCGGTGCACCCCTCCTTAGCTAACCTGGTCGCCCAAGACTCCTCTTAAGCGACCATATTGATGACGATCTCAGTGCGGACGCCAGATCAACACAGGATGCTGCGAAACAGTACTCCCACCCTCAGACCATCCACCACACCCGGCCTCCAGGTCGCTGGATTACAGGAGCACGCCACCACTCCCAGCCGCCAGCGTAATTCTTTCAACCGCTACTTTACCTACAATCTGCGATGTCAACGAACTATTTTTTCTCCATACTCACAGCTTACTCGCCGATTTATCACGAAAACTAATGTGTATAGTGTACTTATTCATTTCTTACTTTGCGTTTCGACGAGAAAGTACACTGCTGCGTATGAAACGAACTGTTGTTACCTTGTGGATCCACGTTGCAGTTTCAGTCACGAATGCAATTCCTTCCTTCACTTAGAGAAAGAAAAAACCACTTTGGTAACTAATGGTACCGTCTCTAGCCGTCACATGTACCCTCTCTTGGTATTGGTGCGAAGAAAATATTGCACTCGACAGTGTCAACACCTTATTCTATTCTTTAATGCAGTTATTTTGCATTGAAAAAGGAAATTCATTCCTTAGAAACACATCTAGAATGCTCATTGAGTACCATTTTATTTTGTCGAAAATGTGGAATCACGTAAAGTAAGTATTCAAATCTGCATGTGTCATTATTATATTTATAACGAATGCCGAATGTTTTTCTTTTACATCTCCGGTCTGCCACATTTTCTAACATAATTTCGATTACAGGCTGAGCAACGATAATTTCTTACACTCACGTCGTGGTTTATGTCTACCATTCGTAATCTCCCTCGTTCTCTCTGCTTTCAACTGTGAAACTGAGATGTCTCGAACGCTACACAGCGCATGCGTAAATCTTAGCGCTTCAAGGAGAGTGACGTGCCTCCTCAGTAGTCTCCATGTTCTTGATGCGGATGACAGGACGTCAAGCACCGCCTGTGAGTCACGAATGACCTCTTACTTTGAGAAGCAATCACTCCAGGAGGTTTTCTCCTTTGTGCCTTTAACCTGACCACTTGCGTGCAAGAAACACACATGTCCAATACTTGGAAATAAATTTCGACAGACATATATACTGAGAGATGATAGTTTTAGAAGTGTGTCAAATGTAGCCTCTCTTATATTTTTTTAAGTCACTAGTGAAGCAGCTCATCTCAGTTTGCAATTGAAAATACAACTCATGGAAAAATATGTAGTCAAGTCTTGAGATATGTGCCTGAATTTTGTAATGGCTGAATGCGGAATTCGACGAAAGGGTTACACTTTCTAGCAAATAATGTGTGCGTAATTGTTTGATCTAGGAAGAAATCGTAGGAATATGGGCGAATACCGAAAGTGAGACTAGAAAGAGTCGGGTGTAGGTCTGGGCGTATCGGACAGGCTGCTACACAGTTCCCACTCTCTGACGCTATCCTTCTGCTAACCGCCACGGGGACTTTTGGCTGCTCAGTTTCCTGCCTGGCCCGGTGCACCCCTCCTTAGCTAACCTGGTCGCCCAAGACTCCTCTTAAGCGACCATATTGATGACGATCTCAGTGCGGACGCCAGATCAACACAGGATGCTGCGAAACAGTACTCCCATCCTCAGACCATCCACTACACCCGGCCTCCAGGTCGCTGGATTACAGGAGCACGCCACCACTCCCAGCCGCCAGCGTAATTCTTTCAACCGCCACTTTACCTACAATCTGCGATGTCAACGAACTATTTTTTCTCCATACTCACAGCTTACTCGCCGATTTATCACGAAAACTAATGTGTATAGTGTACTTATTCATTTCTTACTTTGCGTTTCGACGAGAAAGTACACTGCTGCGTATGAAACGAACTGTTGTTACCTTGTGGATCCACGTTGCAGTTTCAGTCACGAATGCAATTCCTTCCTTCACTTAGAGAAAGAAAAAACCACTTTGGTAACTAATGGTACCGTCTCTAGCCGTCACATGTACCCTCTCTTGGTATTGGTGCGAAGAAAATATTGCACTCGATAGTGTCAACACCTTATTCTATTCTTTAATGCAGTTATTTTGCATTGAAAAAGGAAATTCATTCCTTAGAAACACATCTAGAATGCTCATTGAGTACCATTTTATTTTGTCGAAAATGTGGAATCACGTAAAGTAAGTATTCAAATCTGCATGTGTCATTATTATATTTATAACGAATGCCGAATGTTTTTCTTTTACATCTCCGGTCTGCCACATTTTCTAACATAATTTCGATTACAGGCTGAGCAACGATAATTTCTTACACTCACGTCGTGGTTTATGTCTACCATTCGTAATCTCCCTCGTTCTCTCTGCTTTCAACTGTGAAACTGAGATGTCTCGAACGCTACACAGCGCATGCGTAAATCTTAGCGCTTCAAGGAGAGTGACGTGCCTCCTCAGTAGTCTCCATGTTCTTGATGCGGATGACAGGACGTCAAGCACCGCCTGTGAGTCACGAATGACCTCTTACTTTGAGAAGCAATCACTCCAGGAGGTTTTCTCCTTTGTGCCTTTAACCTGACCACTTGCGTGCAAGAAACACACATGTCCAATACTTGGAAATAAATTTCGACAGACATATATACTGAGAGATGATAGTTTTAGAAGTGTGTCAAATGTAGCCTCTCTTATATTTTTTTAAGTCACTAGTGAAGCAGCTCATCTCAGTTTGCAATTGAAAATACAACTCATGGAAAAATATGTAGTCAAGTCTTGAGATATGTGCCTGAATTTTGTAATGGCTGAATGCGGAATTCGACGAAAGGGTTACACTTTCTAGCAAATAATGTGTGCGTAATTGTTTGATCTAGGAAGAAATCGTAGGAATATGGGCGAATACCGAAAGTGAGACTAGAAAGAGTCGGGTGTAGGTCTGGGCGTATCGGACAGGCTGCTACACAGTTCCCACTCTCTGACGCTATCCTTCTGCTAACCGCCACGGGGACTTTTGGCTGCTCAGTTTCCTGCCTGGCCCGGTGCACCCCTCCTTAGCTAACCTGGTCGCCCAAGACTCCTCTTAAGCGACCATATTGATGACGATCTCAGTGCGGACGCCAGATCAACACAGGATGCTGCGAAACAGTACTCCCATCCTCAGACCATCCACTACACCCGGCCTCCAGGTCGCTGGATTACAGGAGCACGCCACCACTCCCAGCCGCCAGCGTAATTCTTTCAACCGCCACTTTACCTACAATCTGCGATGTCAACGAACTATTTTTTCTCCATACTCACAGCTTACTCGCCGATTTATCACGAAAACTAATGTGTATAGTGTACTTATTCATTTCTTACTTTGCGTTTCGACGAGAAAGTACACTGCTGCGTATGAAACGAACTGTTGTTACCTTGTGGATCCACGTTGCAGTTTCAGTCACGAATGCAATTCCTTCCTTCACTTAGAGAAAGAAAAAACCACTTTGGTAACTAATGGTACCGTCTCTAGCCGTCACATGTACCCTCTCTTGGTATTGGTGCGAAGAAAATATTGCACTCGATAGTGTCAACACCTTATTCTATTCTTTAATGCAGTTATTTTGCATTGAAAAAGGAAATTCATTCTTTAGAAACACATCTAGAATGCTCATTGAGTACCATTTTATTTTGTCGAAAATGTGGAATCACGTAAAGTAAGTATTCAAATCTGCATGTGTCATTATTATATTTATAACGAATGCCGAATGTTTTTCTTTTACATCTCCGGTCTGCCACATTTTCTAACATAATTTCGATTACAGGCTGAGCAACGATAATTTCTTACACTCACGTCGTGGTTTATGTCTACCATTCGTAATCTCCCTCGTTCTCTCTGCTTTCAACTGTGAAACTGAGATGTCTCGAACGCTACACAGCGCATGCGTAAATCTTAGCGCTTCAAGGAGAGTGACGTGCCTCCTCAGTAGTCTCCATGTTCTTGATGCGGATGACAGGACGTCAAGCACCGCCTGTGAGTCACGAATGACCTCTTACTTTGAGAAGCAATCACTCCAGGAGGTTTTCTCCTTTGTGCCTTTAACCTGACCACTTGCGTGCAAGAAACACACATGTCCAATACTTGGAAATAAATTTCGACAGACATTTATACTGAGAGATGATAGTTTTAGAAGTGTGTCAAATCTAGCCTCTCTTATATTTTGAAGTCACTAGTGAAGCAGCTCATCTCAGTTTGCAATTGAAAATACAACTCATGGAAAAATATGCAGTCAAGTCTTGAGATATGTGCCTGAATTTTGTAATGGCTGAATGCGGAATTCGACGAAAGGGTTACACTTTCTAGCAAATAATGTGTGCGTAATTGTTTGATCTAGGAAGAAATCGTAGGAATATGGGCGAATACCGAAAGTAAGACTAAAAAGAGTTGGGTGTAGGTCTGGGCGTATCGGACAGGCTGCTACACAGTTCCCACTCTCTGACGCTATCCTTCTGCTAACCGCCACGGGGACTTTGGGCTGCTCAGTTTCCTGCCTGGCCCGGTGCTCCCCTCCTTAGCTAACCTGGTCGCCCAAGACTCCTCTTAAGCGACCATATTGATGACGATCTCAGTGCGGACGCCAGATCAACACAGGATGCTGCGAAACAGTACTCCCATCCTCAGACCATCCACTACACCCGGCCTCCAGGTCGCTGGATTACAGGAGCACGCCACCACTCCCAGCCGCCAGCGTAATTCTTTCAACCGCCACTTTACCTACAATCTGCGATGTCAACGAACTATTTTTTCTCCATACTCACAGCTTACTCGCCGATTTATCACGAAAACTAATGTGTATAGTGTACTTATTCATTTCTTACTTTGCGTTTCGACGAGAAAGTACACTGCTGCGTATGAAACGAACTGTTGTTACCTTGTGGATCCACGTTGCAGTTTCAGTCACGAATGCAATTCCTTCCTTCACTTAGAGAAAGAAAAAACCACTTTGGTAACTAATGGTACCGTCTCTAGCCGTCACATGTACCCTCTCTTGGTATTGGTGCGAAGAAAATATTGCACTCGATAGTGTCAACACCTTATTCTATTCTTTAATGCAGTTATTTTGCATTGAAAAAGGAAATTCATTCTTTAGAAACACATCTAGAATGCTCATTGAGTACCATTTTATTTTGTCGAAAATGTGGAATCACGTAAAGTAAGTATTCAAATCTGCATGTGTCATTATTATATTTATAACGAATGCCGAATGTTTTTCTTTTACATCTCCGGTCTGCCACATTTTCTAACATAATTTCGATTACAGGCTGAGCAACGATAATTTCTTACACTCACGTCGTGGTTTATGTCTACCATTCGTAATCTCCCTCGTTCTCTCTGCTTTCAACTGTGAAACTGAGATGTCTCGAACGCTACACAGCGCATGCGTAAATCTTAGCGCTTCAAGGAGAGTGACGTGCCTCCTCAGTAGTCTCCATGTTCTTGATGCGGATGACAGGACGTCAAGCACCGCCTGTGAGTCACGAATGACCTCTTACTTTGAGAAGCAATCACTCCAGGAGGTTTTCTCCTTTGTGCCTTTAACCTGACCACTTGCGTGCAAGAAACACACATGTCCAATACTTGGAAATAAATTTCGACAGACATATATACTGAGAGATGATAGTTTTAGAAGTGTGTCAAATGTAGCCTCTCTTATATTTTTTTAAGTCACTAGTGAAGCAGCTCATCTCAGTTTGCAATTGAAAATACAACTCATGGAAAAATATGTAGTCAAGTCTTGAGATATGTGCCTGAATTTTGTAATGGCTGAATGCGGAATTCGACGAAAGGGTTACACTTTCTAGCAAATAATGTGTGCGTAATTGTTTGATCTAGGAAGAAATCGTAGGAATATGGGCGAATACCGAAAGTGAGACTAGAAAGAGTCGGTGTAGGTCTGGGCGTATCGGACAGGCTGCTACACAGTTCCCACTCTCTGACGCTATCCTTCTGCTAACCGCCACGGGGACTTTTGGCTGCTCAGTTTCCTGCCTGGCCCGGTGCACCCCTCCTTAGCTAACCTGGTCGCCCAAGACTCCTCTTAAGCGACCATATTGATGACGATCTCAGTGCGGACGCCAGATCAACACAGGATGCTGCGAAACAGTACTCCCATCCTCAGACCATCCACTACACCCGGCCTCCAGGTCGCTGGATTACAGGAGCACGCCACCACTCCCAGCCGCCAGCGTAATTCTTTCAACCGCCACTTTACCTACAATCTGCGATGTCAACGAACTATTTTTTCTCCATACTCACAGCTTACTCGCCGATTTATCACGAAAACTAATGTGTATAGTGTACTTATTCATTTCTTACTTTGCGTTTCGACGAGAAAGTACACTGCTGCGTATGAAACGAACTGTTGTTACCTTGTGGATCCATGTTGCAGTTTCAGTCACGAATGCAATTCCTTCCTTCACTTAGAGAAAGAAAAAACCACTTTGGTAACTAATGGTACCGTCTCTAGCCGTCACATGTACCCTCTCTTGGTATTGGTGCGAAGAAAATATTGCACTCGATAGTGTCAACACCTTATTCTATTCTTTAATGCAGTTATTTTGCATTGAAAAAGGAAATTCATTCTTTAGAAACACATCTAGAATGCTCATTGAGTACCATTTTATTTTGTCGAAAATGTGGAATCACGCAAAGTAAGTATTCAAATCTGCATGTGTCATTATTATATTTATAACGAATGCCGAATGTTTTTCTTTTACATCTCCGGTCTGCCACATTTTCTAACATAATTTCGATTACAGGCTGAGCAACGATTATTTCTTACACTCACGTCGTGGTTTATGTCTACCATTCGTAATCTCCCTCGTTCTCTCTGCTTTCAACTGTGAAACTGAGATGTCTCGAACGCTACACAGCGCATGCGTAAATCTTAGCGCTTCAAGGAGAGTGACGTGCCTCCTCAGTAGTCTCCATGTTCTTGATGCGGATGACAGGACGTCAAGCACCGCCTGTGAGTCACGAATGACCTCTTACTTTGAGAAGCAATCACTCCAGGAGGTTTTCTCCTTTGTGCCTTTAACCTGACCACTTGCGTGCAAGAAACACACATGTCCAATACTTGGAAATAAATTTCGACAGACATTTATACTGAGAGATGATAGTTTTAGAAGTGTGTCAAATCTAGCCTCTCTTATATTTTGAAGTCACTAGTGAAGCAGCTCATCTCAGTTTGCAATTGAAAATACAACTCATGGAAAAATATGCAGTCAAGTCTTGAGATATGTGCCTGAATTTTGTAATGGCTGAATGCGGAATTCGACGAAAGGGTTACACTTTCTAGCAAATAATGTGTGCGTAATTGTTTGATCTAGGAAGAAATCGTAGGAATATGGGCGAATACCGAAAGTAAGACTAAAAAGAGTTGGGTGTAGGTCTGGGCGTATCGGACAGGCTGCTACACAGTTCCCACTCTCTGACGCTATCCTTCTGCTAACCGCCACGGGGACTTTTGGCTGCTCAGTTTCCTGCCTGGCCCGGTGCTCCCCTCCTTAGCTAACCTGGTCGCCCAAGACACCTCTTAAGCGACCATATTGATGACGATCTCAGTGCGGACGCCAGATCAACACAGGATGCTGCGAAACAGTACTCCCATCCTCAGACCATCCACTACACCCGGCCTCCAGGTCGCTGGATTACAGGAGCACGCCACCACTCCCAGCCGCCAGCGTAATTCTTTCAACCGCCACTTTACCTACAATCTGCGATGTCAACGAACTATTTTTTCTCCATACTCACAGCTTACTCGCCGATTTATCACGAAAACTAATGTGTATAGTGTACTTATTCATTTCTTACTTTGCGTTTCGACGAGAAAGTACACTGCTGCGTATGAAACGAACTGTTGTTACCTTGTGGATCCACGTTGCAGTTTCAGTCACGAATGCAATTCCTTCCTTCACTTAGAGAAAGAAAAAACCACTTTGGTAACTAATGGTACCGTCTCTAGCCGTCACATGTACCCTCTCTTGGTATTGGCGCGAAGAAAATATTGCACTCGATAGTGTCAACACCTTATTCTATTCTTTAATGCAGTTATTTTGCATTGAAAAAGGAAATTCATTCTTTAGAAACACATCTAGAATGCTCATTGAGTACCATTTTATTTTGTCGAAAATGTGGAATCACGTAAAGTAAGTATTCAAATCTGCATGTGTCATTATTATATTTATAACGAATGCCGAATGTTTTTCTTTTACATCTCCGGTCTGCCACATTTTCTAACATAATTTCGATTACAGGCTGAGCAACGATAATTTCTTACACTCACGTCGTGGTTTATGTCTACCATTCGTAATCTCCCTCGTTCTCTCTGCTTTCAACTGTGAAACTGAGATGTCTCGAACGCTACACAGCGCGTGCGTAAATCTTAGCGCTTCAAGGAGAGTGACGTGCCTCCTCAGTAGTCTCCATGTTCTTGATGCGGATGACAGGACGTCAAGCACCGCCTGTGAGTCACGAATGACCTCTTACTTTGAGAAGCAATCACTCCAGGAGGTTTTCTCCTTTGTGCCTTTAACCTGACCACTTGCGTGCAAGAAACACACATGTCCAATACTTGGAAATAAATTTCGACAGACATATATACTGAGAGATGATAGTTTTAGAAGTGTGTCAAATGTAGCCTCTCTTATATTTTTTTAAGTCACTAGTGAAGCAGCTCATCTCAGTTTGCAATTGAAAATACAACTCATGGAAAAATATGTAGTCAAGTCTTGAGATATGTGCCTGAATTTTGTAATGGCTGAATGCGGAATTCGACGAAAGGGTTACACTTTCTAGCAAATAATGTGTGCGTAATTGTTTGATCTAGGAAGAAATCGTAGGAATATGGGCGAATACCGAAAGTGAGACTAGAAAGAGTCGGGTGTAGGTCTGGGCGTATCGGACAGGCTGCTACACAGTTCCCACTCTCTGACGCTATCCTTCTGCTAACCGCCACGGGGACTTTTGGCTGCTCAGTTTCCTGCCTGGCCCGGTGCACCCCTCCTTAGCTAACCTGGTCGCCCAAGACTCCTCTTAAGCGACCATATTGATGACGATCTCAGTGCGGACGCCAGATCAACACAGGATGCTGCGAAACACTACTCCCACCCTCAGACCATCCACCACACCCGGCCTCCAGGTCGCTGGATTACAGGAGCACGCCACCACTCCCAGCCGCCAGCGTAATTCTTTCAACCGCTACTTTACCTACAATCTGCGATGTCAACGAACTATTTTTTCTCCATACTCACAGCTTACTCGCCGATTTATCACGAAAACTAATGTGTATAGTGTACTTATTCATTTCTTACTTTGCGTTTCGACGAGAAAGTACACTGCTGCGTATGAAACGAACTGTTGTTACCTTGTGGATCCACGTTGCAGTTTCAGTCACGAATGCAATTCCTTCCTTCACTTAGAGAAAGAAAAAACCACTTTGGTAACTAATGGTACCGTCTCTAGCCGTCACATGTACCCTCTCTTGGTATTGGTGCGAAGAAAATATTGCACTCGATAGTGTCAACACCTTATTCTATTCTTTAATGCAGTTATTTTGCATTGAAAAAGGAAATTCATTCTTTAGAAACACATCTAGAATGCTCATTGAGTACCATTTTATTTTGACGAAAATGTGGAATCACGTAAAGTAAGTATTCAAATCTGCATGTGTCATTATTATATTTATAACGAATGCCGAATGTTTTTCTTTTACATCTCCGGTCTGCCACATTTTCTAACATAATTTCGATTACAGGCTGAGCAACGATAATTTCTTACACTCACGTCGTGGTTTATGTCTACCATTCGTAATCTCCCTCGTTCTCTCTGCTTTCAACTGTGAAACTGAGATGTCTCGAACGCTACACAGCGCGTGCGTAAATCTTAGCGCTTCAAGGAGAGTGACGTGCCTCCTCAGTAGTCTCCATGTTCTTGATGCGGATGACAGGACGTCAAGCACCGCCTGTGAGTCACGAATGACCTCTTACTTTGAGAAGCAATCACTCCAGGAGGTTTTCTCCTTTGTGCCTTTAACCTGACCACTTGCGGGCAAGAAACACACATGTCCAATACTTGGAAATAAATTTCGACAGACATATATACTGAGAGATGATAGTTTTAGAAGTGTGTCAAATGTAGCCTCTCTTATATTTTTTTAAGTCACTAGTGAAGCAGCTCATCTCAGTTTGCAATTGAAAATACAACTCATGGAAAAATATGTAGTCAAGTCTTGAGATATGTGCCTGAATTTTGTAATGGCTGAATGCGGAATTCGACGAAAGGGTTACACTTTCTAGCAAATAATGTGTGCGTAATTGTTTGATCTAGGAAGAAATCGTAGGAATAGGGGCGAATACCGAAAGTGAGACTAGAAAGAGTCGGGTGTAGGTCTGGGCGTATCGGACAGGCTGCTACACAGTTCCCACTCTCTGACGCTATCCTTCTGCTAACCGCCACGGGGACTTTTGGCTGCTCAGTTTCCTGCCTGGCCCGGTGCACCCCTCCTTAGCTAACCTGGTCGCCCAAGACTCCTCTTAAGCGACCATATTGATGACGATCTCAGTGCGGACGCCAGATCAACACAGGATGCTGCGAAACACTACTCCCACCCTCAGACCATCCACCACACCCGGCCTCCAGGTCGCTGGATTACAGGAGCACGCCACCACTCCCAGCCGCCAGCGTAATTCTTTCAACCGCTACTTTACCTACAATCTGCGATGTCAACGAACTATTTTTTCTCCATACTCACAGCTTACTCGCCGATTTATCACGAAAACTAATGTGTATAGTGTACTTATTCATTTCTTACTTTGCGTTTCGACGAGAAAGTACACTGCTGCGTATGAAACGAACTGTTGTTACCTTGTGGATCCACGTTGCAGTTTCAGTCACGAATGCAATTCCTTCCTTCACTTAGAGAAAGAAAAAACCACTTTGGTAACTAATGGTACCGTCTCTAGCCGTCACATGTACCCTCTCTTGGTATTGGTGCGAAGAAAATATTGCACTCGATAGTGTCAACACCTTATTCTATTCTTTAATGCAGTTATTTTGCATTGAAAAAGGAAATTCATTCTTTAGAAACACATCTAGAATGCTCATTGAGTACCATTTTATTTTGTCGAAAATGTGGAATCACGTAAAGTAAGTATTCAAATCTGCATGTGTCATTATTATATTTATAACGAATGCCGAATGTTTTTCTTTTACATCTCCGGTCTGCCACATTTTCTAACATAATTTCGATTACAGGCTGAGCAACGATAATTTCTTACACTCACGTCGTGGTTTATGTCTACCATTCGTAATCTCCCTCGTTCTCTCTGCTTTCAACTGTGAAACTGAGATGTCTCGAACGCTACACAGCGCATGCGTAAATCTTAGCGCTTCAAGGAGAGTGACGTGCCTCCTCAGTAGTCTCCATGTTCTTGATGCGGATGACAGGACGTCAAGCACCGCCTGTGAGTCACGAATGACCTCTTACTTTGAGAAGCAATCACTCCAGGAGGTTTTCTCCTTTGTGCCTTTAACCTGACCACTTGCGTGCAAGAAACACACATGTCCAATACTTGGAAATAAATTTCGACAGACATATATACTGAGAGATGATAGTTTTAGAAGTGTGTCAAATGTAGCCTCTCTTATATTTTTTTAAGTCACTAGTGAAGCAGCTCATCTCAGTTTGCAATTGAAAATACAACTCATGGAAAAATATGTAGTCAAGTCTTGAGATATGTGCCTGAATTTTGTAATGGCTGAATGCGGAATTCGACGAAAGGGTTACACTTTCTAGCAAATAATGTGTGCGTAATTGTTTGATCTAGGAAGAAATCGTAGGAATATGGGCGAATACCGAAAGTGAGACTAGAAAGAGTCGGGTGTAGGTCTGGGCGTATCGGACAGGCTGCTACACAGTTCCCACTCTCTGACGCTATCCTTCTGCTAACCGCCACGGGGACTTTTGGCTGCTCAGTTTCCTGCCTGGCCCGGTGCACCCCTCCTTAGCTAACCTGGTCGCCCAAGACTCCTCTTAAGCGACCATATTGATGACGATCTCAGTGCGGACGCCAGATCAACACAGGATGCTGCGAAACAGTACTCCCATCCTCAGACCATCCACTACACCCGGCCTCCAGGTCGCTGGATTACAGGAGCACGCCACCACTCCCAGCCGCCAGCGTAATTCTTTCAACCGCCACTTTACCTACAATCTGCGATGTCAACGAACTATTTTTTCTCCATACTCACAGCTTACTCGCCGATTTATCACGAAAACTAATGTGTATAGTGTACTTATTCATTTCTTACTTTGCGTTTCGACGAGAAAGTACACTGCTGCGTATGAAACGAACTGTTGTTACCTTGTGGATCCATGTTGCAGTTTCAGTCACGAATGCAATTCCTTCCTTCACTTAGAGAAAGAAAAAACCACTTTGGTAACTAATGGTACCGTCTCTAGCCGTCACATGTACCCTCTCTTGGTATTGGTGCGAAGAAAATATTGCACTCGATAGTGTCAACACCTTATTCTATTCTTTAATGCAGTTATTTTGCATTGAAAAAGGAAATTCATTCTTTAGAAACACATCTAGAATGCTCATTGAGTACCATTTTATTTTGTCGAAAATGTGGAATCACGCAAAGTAAGTATTCAAATCTGCATGTGTCATTATTATATTTATAACGAATGCCGAATGTTTTTCTTTTACATCTCCGGTCTGCCACATTTTCTAACATAATTTCGATTACAGGCTGAGCAACGATTATTTCTTACACTCACGTCGTGGTTTATGTCTACCATTCGTAATCTCCCTCGTTCTCTCTGCTTTCAACTGTGAAACTGAGATGTCTCGAACGCTACACAGCGCATGCGTAAATCTTAGCGCTTCAAGGAGAGTGACGTGCCTCCTCAGTAGTCTCCATGTTCTTGATGCGGATGACAGGACGTCAAGCACCGCCTGTGAGTCACGAATGACCTCTTACTTTGAGAAGCAATCACTCCAGGAGGTTTTCTCCTTTGTGCCTTTAACCTGACCACTTGCGTGCAAGAAACACACATGTCCAATACTTGGAAATAAATTTCGACAGACATATATACTGAGAGATGATAGTTTTAGAAGTGTGTCAAATCTAGCCTCTCTTATATTTTGAAGTCACTAGTGAAGCAGCTCATCTCAGTTTGCAATTGAAAATACAACTCATGGAAAAATATGCAGTCAAGTCTTGAGATATGTGCCTGAATTTTGTAATGGCTGAATGCGGAATTCGACGAAAGGGTTACACTTTCTAGCAAATAATGTGTGCGTAATTGTTTGATCTAGGAAGAAATCGTAGGAATATGGGCGAATACCGAAAGTAAGACTAAAAAGAGTTGGGTGTAGGTCTGGGCGTATCGGACAGGCTGCTACACAGTTCCCACTCTCTGACGCTATCCTTCTGCTAACCGCCACGGGGACTTTTGGCTGCTCAGTTTCCTGCCTGGCCCGGTGCTCCCCTCCTTAGCTAACCTGGTCGCCCAAGACACCTCTTAAGCGACCATATTGATGACGATCTCAGTGCGGACGCCAGATCAACACAGGATGCTGCGAAACAGTACTCCCATCCTCAGACCATCCACTACACCCGGCCTCCAGGTCGCTGGATTACAGGAGCACGCCACCACTCCCAGCCGCCAGCGTAATTCTTTCAACCGCCACTTTACCTACAATCTGCGATGTCAACGAACTATTTTTTCTCCATACTCACAGCTTACTCGCCGATTTATCACGAAAACTAATGTGTATAGTGTACTTATTCATTTCTTACTTTGCGTTTCGACGAGAAAGTACACTGCTGCGTATGAAACGAACTGTTGTTACCTTGTGGATCCACGTTGCAGTTTCAGTCACGAATGCAATTCCTTCCTTCACTTAGAGAAAGAAAAAACCACTTTGGTAACTAATGGTACCGTCTCTAGCCGTCACATGTACCCTCTCTTGGTATTGGCGCGAAGAAAATATTGCACTCGATAGTGTCAACACCTTATTCTATTCTTTAATGCAGTTATTTTGCATTGAAAAAGGAAATTCATTCTTTAGAAACACATCTAGAATGCTCATTGAGTACCATTTTATTTTGTCGAAAATGTGGAATCACGTAAAGTAAGTATTCAAATCTGCATGTGTCATTATTATATTTATAACGAATGCCGAATGTTTTTCTTTTACATCTCCGGTCTGCCACATTTTCTAACATAATTTCGATTACAGGCTGAGCAACGATAATTTCTTACACTCACGTCGTGGTTTATGTCTACCATTCGTAATCTCCCTCGTTCTCTCTGCTTTCAACTGTGAAACTGAGATGTCTCGAACGCTACACAGCGCGTGCGTAAATCTTAGCGCTTCAAGGAGAGTGACGTGCCTCCTCAGTAGTCTCCATGTTCTTGATGCGGATGACAGGACGTCAAGCACCGCCTGTGAGTCACGAATGACCTCTTACTTTGAGAAGCAATCACTCCAGGAGGTTTTCTCCTTTGTGCCTTTAACCTGACCACTTGCGTGCAAGAAACACACATGTCCAATACTTGGAAATAAATTTCGACAGACATATATACTGAGAGATGATAGTTTTAGAAGTGTGTCAAATGTAGCCTCTCTTATATTTTTTTAAGTCACTAGTGAAGCAGCTCATCTCAGTTTGCAATTGAAAATACAACTCATGGAAAAATATGTAGTCAAGTCTTGAGATATGTGCCTGAATTTTGTAATGGCTGAATGCGGAATTCGACGAAAGGGTTACACTTTCTAGCAAATAATGTGTGCGTAATTGTTTGATCTAGGAAGAAATCGTAGGAATATGGGCGAATACCGAAAGTGAGACTAGAAAGAGTCGGGTGTAGGTCTGGGCGTATCGGACAGGCTGCTACACAGTTCCCACTCTCTGACGCTATCCTTCTGCTAACCGCCACGGGGACTTTTGGCTGCTCAGTTTCCTGCCTGGCCCGGTGCACCCCTCCTTAGCTAACCTGGTCGCCCAAGACTCCTCTTAAGCGACCATATTGATGACGATCTCAGTGCGGACGCCAGATCAACACAGGATGCTGCGAAACACTACTCCCACCCTCAGACCATCCACCACACCCGGCCTCCAGGTCGCTGGATTACAGGAGCACGCCACCACTCCCAGCCGCCAGCGTAGTTCTTTCAACCGCTACTTTACCTACAATCTGCGATGTCAACGAACTATTTTTTCTCCATACTCACAGCTTACTCGCCGATTTATCACGAAAACTAATGTGTATAGTGTACTTATTCATTTCTTACTTTGCGTTTCGACGAGAAAGTACACTGCTGCGTATGAAACGAACTGTTGTTACCTTGTGGATCCACGTTGCAGTTTCAGTCACGAATGCAATTCCTTCCTTCACTTAGAGAAAGAAAAAACCACTTTGGTAACTAATGGTACCGTCTCTAGCCGTCACATGTACCCTCTCTTGGTATTGGTGCGAAGAAAATATTGCACTCGATAGTGTCAACACCTTATTCTATTCTTTAATGCAGTTATTTTGCATTGAAAAAGGAAATTCATTCTTTAGAAACACATCTAGAATGCTCATTGAGTACCATTTTATTTTGACGAAAATGTGGAATCACGTAAAGTAAGTATTCAAATCTGCATGTGTCATTATTATATTTATAACGAATGCCGAATGTTTTTCTTTTACATCTCCGGTCTGCCACATTTTCTAACATAATTTCGATTACAGGCTGAGCAACGATAATTTCTTACACTCACGTCGTGGTTTATGTCTACCATTCGTAATCTCCCTCGTTCTCTCTGCTTTCAACTGTGAAACTGAGATGTCTCGAACGCTACACAGCGCGTGCGTAAATCTTAGCGCTTCAAGGAGAGTGACGTGCCTCCTCAGTAGTCTCCATGTTCTTGATGCGGATGACAGGACGTCAAGCACCGCCTGTGAGTCACGAATGACCTCTTACTTTGAGAAGCAATCACTCCAGGAGGTTTTCTCCTTTGTGCCTTTAACCTGACCACTTGCGGGCAAGAAACACACATGTCCAATACTTGGAAATAAATTTCGACAGACATATATACTGAGAGATGATAGTTTTAGAAGTGTGTCAAATGTAGCCTCTCTTATATTTTTTTAAGTCACTAGTGAAGCAGCTCATCTCAGTTTGCAATTGAAAATACAACTCATGGAAAAATATGTAGTCAAGTCTTGAGATATGTGCCTGAATTTTGTAATGGCTGAATGCGGAATTCGACGAAAGGGTTACACTTTCTAGCAAATAATGTGTGCGTAATTGTTTGATCTAGGAAGAAATCGTAGGAATATGGGCGAATACCGAAAGTGAGACTAGAAAGAGTCGGGTGTAGGTCTGGGCGTATCGGACAGGCTGCTACACAGTTCCCACTCTCTGACGCTATCCTTCTGCTAACCGCCACGGGGACTTTTGGCTGCTCAGTTTCCTGCCTGGCCCGGTGCACCCCTCCTTAGCTAACCTGGTCGCCCAAGACTCCTCTTAAGCGACCATATTGATGACGATCTCAGTGCGGACGCCAGATCAACACAGGATGCTGCGAAACAGTACTCCCATCCTCAGACCATCCACTACACCCGGCCTCCAGGTCGCTGGATTACAGGAGCACGCCACCACTCCCAGCCGCCAGCGTAATTCTTTCAACCGCCACTTTACCTACAATCTGCGATGTCAACGAACTATTTTTTCTCCATACTCACAGCTTACTCGCCGATTTATCACGAAAACTAATGTGTATAGTGTACTTATTCATTTCTTACTTTGCGTTTCGACGAGAAAGTACACTGCTGCGTATGAAACGAACTGTTGTTACCTTGTGGATCCACGTTGCAGTTTCAGTCACGAATGCAATTCCTTCCTTCACTTAGAGAAAGAAAAAACCACTTTGGTAACTAATGGTACCGTCTCTAGCCGTCACATGTACCCTCTCTTGGTATTGGTGCGAAGAAAATATTGCACTCGATAGTGTCAACACCTTATTCTATTCTTTAATGCAGTTATTTTGCATTGAAAAAAACAAAATTCATTCTTTAGAAACACATCTAGAATGCTCATTGAGTACCATTTTATTTTGTCGAAAATGTGGAATCACATAAAGTTAGTATTCAAATCTGCATGTGTCATTATTATATTTATAACGAATGCCGAATGTTTTCCTTTTACATCTCCGGTCTGCCACATTTTCTAACATAATTTCGATTACAGGCTGAGCAACGATAATTTCTTACACTCACGTCGTGGTTTATGTCTACCATTCGTAATCTCCCTCGTTCTCTCTGCTTTCAACTGTGAAACTGAGATGTCTCGAACGCTACACAGCGCGTGCGTAAATCTTAGCGCTTCAAGGAGAGTGACGTGCCTCCTCAGTAGTCTCCATGTTCTTGATGCGGATGACAGGACGTCAAGCACCGCCTGTGAGTCACGAATGACCTCTTACTTTGAGAAGCAATCACTCCAGGAGGTTTTCTCCTTTGTGCCTTTAACCTGACCACTTGCGTGCAAGAAACACACATGTCCAATACTTGGAAATAAATTTCGACAGACATATATACTGAGAGATGATAGTTTTAGAAGTGTGTCAAATGTAGCCTCTCTTATATTTTTTTAAGTCACTAGTGAAGCAGCTCATCTCAGTTTGCAATTGAAAATACAACTCATGGAAAAATATGTTGTCAAGTCTTGAGATATGTGCCTGAATTTTGTAATGGCTGAATGCGGAATTCGACGAAAGGGTTACACTTTCTAGCAAATAATGTGTGCGTAATTGTTTGATCTAGGAAGAAATCGTAGGAATATGGGCGAATACCGAGAGTAAGACTAAAAAGAGTTGGGTGTAGGTCTGGGCGTATCGGACAGGCTGCTACACAGTTCCCACTCTCTGACGCTATCCTTCTGCTAACCGCCACGGGGACTTTTGGCTGCTCAGTTTCCTGCCTGGCCCGGTGCACCCCTCCTTAGCTAACCTGGTCGCCCAAGACTCCTCTTAAGCGACCATATTGATGACGATCTCAGTGCGGACGCCAGATCAACACAGGATGCTGCGAAACAGTACTCCCATCCTCAGACCATCCACTACACCCGGCCTCCAGGTCGCTGGATTACAGGATCACGCCACCACTCCCAGCCGCCAGCGTAATTCTTTCAACCGCCACTTTACCTACAATCTGCGATGTCAACGAACTATTTTTTCTCCATACTCACAGCTTACTCGCCGATTTATCACGAAAACTAATGTGTATAGTGTACTTATTCATTTCTTACTTTGCGTTTCGACGAGAAAGTACACTGCTGCGTATGAAACGAACTGTTGTTACCTTGTGGATCCACGTTGCAGTTTCAGTCACGAATGCAATTTCTTCCTTCACTTAGAGAAAGAAAAAACCACTTTCGTAACTAATGGTACCGTCTCTAGCCGTCACATGTACCCTCTCTTGGTATTGGTGCGAAGAAAATATTGCACTCGATAGTGTCAACACCTTATTCTATTCTTTAATGCAGTTATTTTGCATTGAAAAAAACAAAATTCATTCTTTAGAAACACATCTAGAATGCTCATTGAGTACCATTTTATTTTGTCGAAAATGTGGAATCACATAAAGTTAGTATTCAAATCTGCATGTGTCATTATTATATTTATAACGAATGCCGAATGTTTTCCTTTTACATCTCCGGTCTGCCACATTTTCTAACATAATTTCGATTACAGGCTGAGCAACGATAATTTCTTACACTCACGTCGTGGTTTATGTCTACCATTCGTAATCTCCCTCGTTCTCTCTGCTTTCAACTGTGAAACTGAGATGTCTCGAACGCTACACAGCGCGTGCGTAAATCTTAGCGCTTCAAGGAGAGTGACGTGCCTCCTCAGTAGTCTCCATGTTCTTGATGCGGATGACAGGACGTCAAGCACCGCCTGTGAGTCACGAATGACCTCTTACTTTGAGAAGCAATCACTCCAGGAGGTTTTCTCCTTTGTGCCTTTAACCTGACCACTTGCGTGCAAGAAACACACATGTCCAATACTTGGAAATAAATTTCGACAGACATATATACTGAGAGATGATAGTTTTAGAAGTGTGTCAAATGTAGCCTCTCTTATATTTTTTTAAGTCACTAGTGAAGCAGCTCATCTCAGTTTGCAATTGAAAATACAACTCATGGAAAAATATGTAGTCAAGTCTAGAGATATGTGCCTGAATTTTGTAATGGCTGAATGCGGAATTCGACGAAAGGGTTACACTTTCTAGCAAATAATGTGTGCGTAATTGTTTGATCTAGGAAGAAATCGTAGGAATATGGGCGAATACCGAAAGTGAGACTAGAAAGAGTCGGGTGTAGGTCTGGGCGTATCGGACAGGCTGCTACACAGTTCCCACTCTCTGACGCTATCCTTCTGCTAACCGCCACGGGGACTTTTGGCTGCTCAGTTTCCTGCCTGGCCCGGTGCACCCCTCCTTAGCTAACCTGGTCGCCCAAGATTCCTCTTAAGCGACCATATTGATGACGATCTCAGTGCGGACGCCAGATCAACACAGGATGCTGCGAAACACTACTCCCACCCTCAGACCATCCACCACACCCGGCCTCCAGGTCGCTGGATTACAGGAGCACGCCACCACTCCCAGCCGCCAGCGTAATTCTTTCAACCGCTACGTTACCTACAATCTGCGATGTCAACGAACTATTTTTTCTCCATACTCACAGCTTACTCGCCGATTTATCACGAAAACTAATGTGTATAGTGTACTTATTCATTTCTATCTTTCCGTTTCGACGAGAAAGTACACTGCTGCGTATGAAACGAACTGTTGTTACCTTGTGGATCCACGTTGCAGTTTCAGTCACGAATGCAATTCCTTCCTTCACTTAGAGAAAGAAAAAACCACTTTGGTAACTAATGGTACCGTCTCTAGCCGTCACATGTACCCTCTCTTGGTATTGGTGCGAAGAAAATATTGCACTCGATAGTGTCAACACCTTATTCTATTCTTTAATGCAGTTATTTTGCATTGAAAAAGGAAATTCATTCTTTAGAAACACATCTAGAATGCTCATTGAGTACCATTTTATTTTGTCGAAAATGTGGAATCACGTAAAGTAAGTATTCAAATCTGCATGTGTCATTATTATATTTATAACGAATGCCGAATGTTTTTCTTTTACATCTCCGGTCTGCCACATTTTCTAACATAATTTCGATTACAGGCTGAGCAACGATAATTTCTTACACTCACGTCGTGGTTTATGTCTACCATTCGTAATCTCCCTCGTTCTCTCTGCTTTCAACTGTGAAACTGAGATGTCTCGAACGCTACACAGCGCGTGCGTAAATCTTAGCGCTTCAAGGAGAGTGACGTGCCTCCTCAGTAGTCTCCATGTTCTTGATGCGGATGACAGGACGTCAAGCACCGCCTGTGAGTCACGAATGACCTCTTACTTTGAGAAGCAATCACTCCAGGAGGTTTTCTCCTTTGTGCCTTTAACCTGACCACTTGCGTGCAAGAAACACACATGTCCAATACTTGGAAATAAATTTCGACAGACATTTATACTAAGAGATGATAGTTTTAGAAGTGTGTCAAATCTAGCCTCTCTTATATTTTGAAGTCACTAGTGAAGCATCTCATCTCAGTTTGCAATTGAAAATACAACTCATGGAAAAATATGCAGTCAAGTCTTGAGATATGTGCCTGAATTTTGTAATGGCTGAATGCGGAATTCGACGAAAGGGTTACACTTTCTAGCAAATAATGTGTGCGTAATTGTTTGATCTAGGAAGAAATCGTAGGAATATGGGCGAATACCGAAAGTAAGACTAAAAAGAGTTGGGTGTAGGTCTGGGCGTATCGGACAGGCTGCTACACAGTTCCCACTCTCTGACGCTATCCTTCTGCTAACCGCCACGGGGACTTTTGGCTGCTCAGTTTCCTGCCTGGCCCGGTGCACCCCTCCTTAGCTAACCTGGTCGCCCAAGACTCCTCTTAAGCGACCATATTGATGACGATCTCAGTGCGGACGCCAGATCAACACAGGATGCTGCGAAACAGTACTCCCATCCTCAGACCGTCCACTACACCCGGCCTCCAGGTCGCTGGATTACAGGAGCACGCCACCACTCCCAGCCGCCAGCGTAACTCTTTCAACCGCTACTTTACCTACAATCTGCGATGTCAACGAACTATTTTTTCTCCATACTCACAGCTTACTCGCCGATTTATCACGAAAACTAATGTGTATAGTGTACTTATTCATTTCTATCTTTCCGTTTCGACGAGAAAGTACACTGCTGCGTATGAAACGAACTGTTGTTACCTTGTGGATCCACGTTGCAGTTTCAGTCACGAATGCAATTCCTTCCTTCACTTAGAGAAAGAAAATACCACTTTGGTAACTAATGATACCGTCTTTAGCCGTCACATGTACCCTCTCTTGGTATTGGTGCGAAGAAAATATTGCACTCGATAGTGTCAACATCTTATTCTATTCTTTAATGCAGTTATTTTGCATTGAATAAGGAAATTCATTCTTTAGAAACACATCTAGAATGCTCATTGAGTACCATTTTATTTTGTCGAAAATGTGGAATCACGTAAAGTAAGTATTCAAATCTGCATGTGTCATTATTATATTTATAACGAATGCCGAATGTTTTTCTTTTACATCTCCGGTCTTCCACATTTTCTAACATAATTTCGATTACAGGCTGAGCAACGATAATTTCTTACACTCACGTCGTGGTTTATGTCTACCATTCGTAATCTCCCTCGTTCTCTCTGCTTTCAACTGTGAAACTGAGATGTCTCGAACGCTACACAGCGCGTGCGTAAATCTTAGCGCTTCAAGGAGAGTGACGTGCCTCCTCAGTAGTCTCCATGTTCTTGATGCGGATGACAGGACGTCAAGCACCGCCTGTGAGTCACGAATGACCTCTTACTTTGAGAAGCAATCACTCCAGGAGGTTTTCTCCTTTGTGCCTTTAACCTGACCACTTGCGTGCAAGAAACACACATGTCCAATACTTGGAAATAAATTTCGACAGACATATATACTGAGAGATGATAGTTTTAGAAGTGTGTCAAATGTAGCCTCTCTTATATTTTTTTAAGTCACTAGTGAAGCAGCTCATCTCAGTTTGCAATTGAAAATACAACTCATGGAAAAATATGTAGTCAAGTCTTGAGATATGTGCCTGAATTTTGTAATGGCTGAATGCAGAATTCGACGAAAGGGTTACACTTTCTAGCAAATAATGTGTGCGTAATTGTTTGATCTAGGAAGAAATCGTAGGAATATGGGCGAATACCGAAAGTAAGACTCAAAAGAGTTGGGTGTAGGTCTGGGCGTATCGGACAGGCTGCTACACAGTTCCCACTCTCTGACGCTATCCTTCTGCTAACCGCCACGGGGACTTTTGGCTGCTCAGTTTCCTGCCTGGCCCGGTGCACCCCTCCTTAGCTAACCTGGTCGCCCAAGACTCCTCTTAAGCGACCATATTGATGACGATCTCAGTGCGGACGCCAGATCAACACAGGATGCTGCGAAACAGTACTCCCATCCTCAGACCATCCACTACACCCGGCCTCCAGGTCGCTGGATTACAGGAGCACGCCACCACTCCCAGCCGCCAGCGTAATTCTTTCAACCGCCACTTTACCTACAATCTGCGATGTCAACGAACTATTTTTTCTCCATACTCACAGCTTACTCGCCGATTTATCACGAAAACTAATGTGTATAGTGTACTTATTAATTTCTTACTTTGCGTTTCGACGAGAAAGTACACTGCTGCGTATGAAACGAACTGTTGTTACCTTGTGGATCCACGTTGCAGTTTCAGTCACGAATGCAATTTCTTCCTTCACTTAGAGAAAGAAAAAACCACTTTCGTAACTAATGGTACCGTCTCTAGCCGTCACATGTACCCTCTCTTGGTATTGGTGCGAAGAAAATATTGCACTCGATAGTGTCAACACCTTATTCTATTCTTTAATGCAGTTATTTTGCATTGAAAAAAACAAAATTCATTCTTTAGAAACACATCTAGAATGCTCATTGAGTACCATTTTATTTTGTCGAAAATGTGGAATCACATAAAGTTAGTATTCAAATCTGCATGTGTCATTATTATATTTATAACGAATGCCGAATGTTTTCCTTTTACATCTCCGGTCTGCCACATTTTCTAACATAATTTCGATTACAGGCTGAGCAACGATAATTTCTTACACTCACGTCGTGGTTTATGTCTACCATTCGTAATCTCCCTCGTTCTCTCTGCTTTCAACTGTGAAACTGAGATGTCTCGAACGCTACACAGCGCGTGCGTAAATCTTAGCGCTTCAAGGAGAGTGACGTGCCTCCTCAGTAGTCTCCATGTTCTTGATGCGGATGACAGGACGTCAAGCACCGCCTGTGAGTCACGAATGACCTCTTACTTTGAGAAGCAATCACTCCAGGAGGTTTTCTCCTTTGTGCCTTTAACCTGACCACTTGCGTGCAAGAAACACACATGTCCAATACTTGGAAATAAATTTCGACAGACATATATACTGAGAGATGATAGTTTTAGAAGTGTGTCAAATGTAGCCTCTCTTATATTTTTTTAAGTCACTAGTGAAGCAGCTCATCTCAGTTTGCAATTGAAAATACAACTCATGGAAAAATATGTAGTCAAGTCTAGAGATATGTGCCTGAATTTTGTAATGGCTGAATGCGGAATTCGACGAAAGGGTTACACTTTCTAGCAAATAATGTGTGCGTAATTGTTTGATCTAGGAAGAAATCGTAGGAATATGGGCGAATACCGAAAGTGAGACTAGAAAGAGTCGGGTGTAGGTCTGGGCGTATCGGACAGGCTGCTACACAGTTCCCACTCTCTGACGCTATCCTTCTGCTAACCGCCACGGGGACTTTTGGCTGCTCAGTTTCCTGCCTGGCCCGGTGCACCCCTCCTTAGCTAACCTGGTCGCCCAAGATTCCTCTTAAGCGACCATATTGATGACGATCTCAGTGCGGACGCCAGATCAACACAGGATGCTGCGAAACACTACTCCCACCCTCAGACCATCCACCACACCCGGCCTCCAGGTCGCTGGATTACAGGAGCACGCCACCACTCCCAGCCGCCAGCGTAATTCTTTCAACCGCTACGTTACCTACAATCTGCGATGTCAACGAACTATTTTTTCTCCATACTCACAGCTTACTCGCCGATTTATCACGAAAACTAATGTGTATAGTGTACTTATTCATTTCTATCTTTCCGTTTCGACGAGAAAGTACACTGCTGCGTATGAAACGAACTGTTGTTACCTTGTGGATCCACGTTGCAGTTTCAGTCACGAATGCAATTCCTTCCTTCACTTAGAGAAAGAAAAAACCACTTTGGTAACTAATGGTACCGTCTCTAGCCGTCACATGTACCCTCTCTTGGTATTGGTGCGAAGAAAATATTGCACTCGATAGTGTCAACACCTTATTCTATTCTTTAATGCAGTTATTTTGCATTGAAAAAGGAAATTCATTCTTTAGAAACACATCTAGAATGCTCATTGAGTACCATTTTATTTTGTCGAAAATGTGGAATCACGTAAAGTAAGTATTCAAATCTGCATGTGTCATTATTATATTTATAACGAATGCCGAATGTTTTTCTTTTACATCTCCGGTCTGCCACATTTTCTAACATAATTTCGATTACAGGCTGAGCAACGATAATTTCTTACACTCACGTCGTGGTTTATGTCTACCATTCGTAATCTCCCTCGTTCTCTCTGCTTTCAACTGTGAAACTGAGATGTCTCGAACGCTACACAGCGCGTGCGTAAATCTTAGCGCTTCAAGGAGAGTGACGTGCCTCCTCAGTAGTCTCCATGTTCTTGATGCGGATGACAGGACGTCAAGCACCGCCTGTGAGTCACGAATGACCTCTTACTTTGAGAAGCAATCACTCCAGGAGGTTTTCTCCTTTGTGCCTTTAACCTGACCACTTGCGTGCAAGAAACACACATGTCCAATACTTGGAAATAAATTTCGACAGACATTTATACTAAGAGATGATAGTTTTAGAAGTGTGTCAAATCTAGCCTCTCTTATATTTTGAAGTCACTAGTGAAGCATCTCATCTCAGTTTGCAATTGAAAATACAACTCATGGAAAAATATGCAGTCAAGTCTTGAGATATGTGCCTGAATTTTGTAATGGCTGAATGCGGAATTCGACGAAAGGGTTACACTTTCTAGCAAATAATGTGTGCGTAATTGTTTGATCTAGGAAGAAATCGTAGGAATATGGGCGAATACCGAAAGTAAGACTAAAAAGAGTTGGGTGTAGGTCTGGGCGTATCGGACAGGCTGCTACACAGTTCCCACTCTCTGACGCTATCCTTCTGCTAACCGCCACGGGGACTTTTGGCTGCTCAGTTTCCTGCCTGGCCCGGTGCACCCCTCCTTAGCTAACCTGGTCGCCCAAGACTCCTCTTAAGCGACCATATTGATGACGATCTCAGTGCGGACGCCAGATCAACACAGGATGCTGCGAAACAGTACTCCCATCCTCAGACCGTCCACTACACCCGGCCTCCAGGTCGCTGGATTACAGGAGCACGCCACCACTCCCAGCCGCCAGCGTAACTCTTTCAACCGCTACTTTACCTACAATCTGCGATGTCAACGAACTATTTTTTCTCCATACTCACAGCTTACTCGCCGATTTATCACGAAAACTAATGTGTATAGTGTACTTATTCATTTCTATCTTTCCGTTTCGACGAGAAAGTACACTGCTGCGTATGAAACGAACTGTTGTTACCTTGTGGATCCACGTTGCAGTTTCAGTCACGAATGCAATTCCTTCCTTCACTTAGAGAAAGAAAATACCACTTTGGTAACTAATGATACCGTCTTTAGCCGTCACATGTACCCTCTCTTGGTATTGGTGCGAAGAAAATATTGCACTCGATAGTGTCAACATCTTATTCTATTCTTTAATGCAGTTATTTTGCATTGAATAAGGAAATTCATTCTTTAGAAACACATCTAGAATGCTCATTGAGTACCATTTTATTTTGTCGAAAATGTGGAATCACGTAAAGTAAGTATTCAAATCTGCATGTGTCATTATTATATTTATAACGAATGCCGAATGTTTTTCTTTTACATCTCCGGTCTGCCACATTTTCTAACATAATTTCGATTACAGGCTGAGCAACGATAATTTCTTACACTCACGTCGTGGTTTATGTCTACCATTCGTAATCTCCCTCGTTCTCTCTGCTTTCAACTGTGAAACTGAGATGTCTCGAACGCTACACAGCGCGTGCGTAAATCTTAGCGCTTCAAGGAGAGTGACGTGCCTCCTCAGTAGTCTCCATGTTCTTGATGCGGATGACAGGACGTCAAGCACCGCCTGTGAGTCACGAATGACCTCTTACTTTGAGAAGCAATCACTCCAGGAGGTTTTCTCCTTTGTGCCTTTAACCTGACCACTTGCGTGCAAGAAACACACATGTCCAATACTTGGAAATAAATTTCGACAGACATATATACTGAGAGATGATAGTTTTAGAAGTGTGTCAAATGTAGCCTCTCTTATATTTTTTTAAGTCACTAGTGAAGCAGCTCATCTCAGTTTGCAATTGAAAATACAACTCATGGAAAAATATGTAGTCAAGTCTTGAGATATGTGCCTGAATTTTGTAATGGCTGAATGCAGAATTCGACGAAAGGGTTACACTTTCTAGCAAATAATGTGTGCGTAATTGTTTGATCTAGGAAGAAATCGTAGGAATATGGGCGAATACCGAAAGTAAGACTCAAAAGAGTTGGGTGTAGGTCTGGGCGTATCGGACAGGCTGCTACACAGTTCCCACTCTCTGACGCTATCCTTCTGCTAACCGCCACGGGGACTTTTGGCTGCTCAGTTTCCTGCCTGGCCCGGTGCACCCCTCCTTAGCTAACCTGGTCGCCCAAGACTCCTCTTAAGCGACCATATTGATGACGATCTCAGTGCGGACGCCAGATCAACACAGGATGCTGCGAAACAGTACTCCCATCCTCAGACCATCCACTACACCCGGCCTCCAGGTCGCTGGATTACAGGAGCACGCCACCACTCCCAGCCGCCAGCGTAATTCTTTCAACCGCCACTTTACCTACAATCTGCGATGTCAACGAACTATTTTTTCTCCATACTCACAGCTTACTCGCCGATTTATCACGAAAACTAATGTGTATAGTGTACTTATTAATTTCTTACTTTGCGTTTCGACGAGAAAGTACACTGCTGCGTATGAAACGAACTGTTGTTACCTTGTGGATCCACGTTGCAGTTTCAGTCACGAATGCAATTCCTTCCTTCACTTAGAGAAAGAAAAAACCACTTTGGTAACTAATGGTACCGTCTCTAGCCGTCACATGTACCCTCTCTTGGTATTGGTGCGAAGAAAATATTGCACTCGATAGTGTCAACACCTTATTCTATTCTTTAATGCAGTTATTTTGCATTGAAAAAAACAAAATTCATTCTTTAGAAACACATCTAGAATGCTCATTGAGTACCATTTCATTTTGTCGAAAATGTGGAATCACATAAAGTTAGTATTCAAATCTGCATGTGTCATTATTATATTTATAACGAATGCCGAATGTTTTCCTTTTACATCTCCGGTCTGCCACATTTTCTAACATAATTTCGATTACAGGCTGAGCAACGATAATTTCTTACACTCACGTCGTGGTTTATGTCTACCATTCGTAATCTCCCTCGTTCTCTCTGCTTTCAACTGTGAAACTGAGATGTGTCGAACGCTACACAGCGCGTGCGTAAATCTTAGCGCTTCAAGGAGAGTGACGTGCCTCCTCAGTAGTCTCCATGTTCTTGATGCGGATGACAGGACGTCAAGCACCGCCTGTGAGTCACGAATGACCTCTTACTTTGAGAAGCAATCACTCCAGGAGGTTTTCTCCTTTGTGCCTTTAACCTGACCACTTGCGTGCAAGAAACACACATGTCCAATACTTGGAAATAAATTTCGACAGACATATATACTGAGAGATGATAGTTTTAGAAGTGTGTCAAATGTAGCCTCTCTTATATTTTTTTAAGTCACTAGTGAAGCAGCTCATCTCAGTTTGCAATTGAAAATACAACTCATGGAAAAATATGTAGTCAAGTCTTGAGATATGTGCCTGAATTTTGTAATGGCTGAATGCAGAATTCGACGAAAGGGTTACACTTTCTAGCAAATAATGTGTGCGTAATTGTTTGATCTAGGAAGAAATCGTAGGAATATGGGCGAATACCGAAAGTAAGACTAGAAAGAGTCGGGTGTAGGTCTGGGCGTATCGGACAGGCTGCTACACAGTTCCCACTCTCTGACGCTATCCTTCTGCTAACCGCCACGGGGACTTTTGGCTGCTCAGTTTCCTGCCTGGCCCGGTGCACCCCTCCTTAGCTAACCTGGTCGCCCAAGACTCCTCTTAAGCGACCATATTGATGACGATCTCAGTGCGGACGCCAGATCAACACAGGATGCTGCGAAACAGTACTCCCATCCTCAGACCATCCACTACACCCGGCCTCCAGGTCGCTGGATTACAGGAGCACGCCACCACTCCCAGCCGCCAGCGTAATTCTTTCAACCGCCACTTTACCTACAATCTGCGATGTCAACGAACTATTTTTTCTCCATACTCACAGCTTACTCGCCGATTTATCACGAAAACTAATGTGTATAGTGTACTTATTCATTTCTTACTTTGCGTTTCGACGAGAAAGTACACTGCTGCGTATGAAACGAACTGTTGTTACCTTGTGGATCCACGTTGCAGTTTCAGTCACGAATGCAATTCCTTCCTTCACTTAGAGAAAGAAAAAACCACTTTGGTAACTAATGGTACCGTCTCTAGCCGTCACATGTACCCTCTCTTGGTATTGGTGCGAAGAAAATATTGCACTCGATAGTGTCAACACCTTATTCTATTCTTTAATGCAGTTATTTTGCATTGAAAAAAACAAAATTCATTCTTTAGAAACACATCTAGAATGCTCATTGAGTACCATTTTATTTTGTCGAAAATGTGGAATCACATAAAGTTAGTATTCAAATCTGCATGTGTCATTATTACATTTATAACGAATGCCGAATGTTTTCCTTTTACATCTCCGGTCTGCCACATTTTCTAACATAATTTCGATTACAGGCTGAGCAACGATAATTTCTTACACTCACGTCGTGGTTTATGTCTACCATTCGTAATCTCCCTCGTTCTCTCTGCTTTCAACTGTGAAACTGAGATGTCTCGAACGCTACACAGCGCGTGCGTAAATCTTAGCGCTTCAAGGAGAGTGACGTGCCTCCTCAGTAGTCTCCATGTTCTTGATGCGGATGACAGGACGTCAAGCACCGCCTGTGAGTCACGAATGACCTCTTACTTTGAGAAGCAATCACTCCAGGAGGTTTTCTCCTTTGTGCCTTTAACCTGACCACTTGCGTGCAAGAAACACACATGTCCAATACTTGGAAATAAATTTCGACAGACATATATACTGAGAGATGATAGTTTTAGAAGTGTGTCAAATGTAGCCTCTCTTATATTTTTTTAAGTCACTAGTGAAGCAGCTCATCTCAGTTTGCAATTGAAAATACAACTCATGGAAAAATATGTAGTCAAGTCTTGAGATATGTGCCTGAATTTTGTAATGGCTGAATGCAGAATTCGACGAAAGGGTTACACTTTCTAGCAAATAATGTGTGCGTAATTGTTTGATCTAGGAAGAAATCGTAGGAATATGGGCGAATACCGAAAGTAAGACTCAAAAGAGTTGGGTGTAGGTCTGGGCGTATCGGACAGGCTGCTACACAGTTCCCACTCTCTGACGCTATCCTTCTGCTAACCGCCACGGGGACTTTTGGCTGCTCAGTTTCCTGCCTGGCCCGGTGCACCCCTCCTTAGCTAACCTGGTCGCCCAAGACTCCTCTTAAGCGACCATATTGATGACGATCTCAGTGCGGACGCCAGATCAACACAGGATGCTGCGAAACAGTACTCCCATCCTCAGACCATCCACTACACCCGGCCTCCAGGTCGCTGGATTACAGGAGCACGCCACCACTCCCAGCCGCCAGCGTAATTCTTTCAACCGCCACTTTACCTACAATCTGCGATGTCAACGAACTATTTTTTCTCCATACTCACAGCTTACTCGCCGATTTATCACGAAAACTAATGTGTATAGTGTACTTATTAATTTCTTACTTTGCGTTTCGACGAGAAAGTACACTGCTGCGTATGAAACGAACTGTTGTTACCTTGTGGATCCACGTTGCAGTTTCAGTCACGAATGCAATTCCTTCCTTCACTTAGAGAAAGAAAAAACCACTTTGGTAACTAATGGTACCGTCTCTAGCCGTCACATGTACCCTCTCTTGGTATTGGTGCGAAGAAAATATTGCACTCGATAGTGTCAACACCTTATTCTATTCTTTAATGCAGTTATTTTGCATTGAAAAAAACAAAATTCATTCTTTAGAAACACATCTAGAATGCTCATTGAGTACCATTTCATTTTGTCGAAAATGTGGAATCACATAAAGTTAGTATTCAAATCTGCATGTGTCATTATTATATTTATAACGAATGCCGAATGTTTTCCTTTTACATCTCCGGTCTGCCACATTTTCTAACATAATTTCGATTACAGGCTGAGCAACGATAATTTCTTACACTCACGTCGTGGTTTATGTCTACCATTCGTAATCTCCCTCGTTCTCTCTGCTTTCAACTGTGAAACTGAGATGTGTCGAACGCTACACAGCGCGTGCGTAAATCTTAGCGCTTCAAGGAGAGTGACGTGCCTCCTCAGTAGTCTCCATGTTCTTGATGCGGATGACAGGACGTCAAGCACCGCCTGTGAGTCACGAATGACCTCTTACTTTGAGAAGCAATCACTCCAGGAGGTTTTCTCCTTTGTGCCTTTAACCTGACCACTTGCGTGCAAGAAACACACATGTCCAATACTTGGAAATAAATTTCGACAGACATATATACTGAGAGATGATAGTTTTAGAAGTGTGTCAAATGTAGCCTCTCTTATATTTTTTTAAGTCACTAGTGAAGCAGCTCATCTCAGTTTGCAATTGAAAATACAACTCATGGAAAAATATGTAGTCAAGTCTTGAGATATGTGCCTGAATTTTGTAATGGCTGAATGCGGAATTCGACGAAAGGGTTACACTTTCTAGCAAATAATGTGTGCGTAATTGTTTGATCTAGGAAGAAATCGTAGGAATATGGGCGAATACCGAAAGTGAGACTAGAAAGAGTCGGGTGTAGGTCTGGGCGTATCGGACAGGCTGCTACACAGTTCCCACTCTCTGACGCTATCCTTCTGCTAACCGCCACGGGGACTTTTGGCTGCTCAGTTTCCTGCCTGGCCCGGTGCACCCCTCCTTAGCTAACCTGGTCGCCCAAGACTCCTCTTAAGCGACCATATTGATGACGATCTCAGTGCGGACGCCAGATCAACACAGGATGCTGCGAAACACTACTCCCACCCTCAGACCATCCACCACACCCGGCCTCCAGGTCGCTGGATTACAGGAGCACGCCACCACTCCCAGCCGCCAGCGTAATTCTTTCAACCGCTACTTTACCTACAATCTGCGATGTCAACGAACTATTTTTTCTCCATACTCACAGCTTACTCGCTGATTTATCACGAAAACTAATGTGTATAGTGTACTTATTAATTTCTTACTTTGCGTTTCGACGAGAAAGTACACTGCTGCGTATGAAACGAACTGTTGTTACCTTGTGGATCCACGTTGCAGTTTCAGTCACGAATGCAATTCCTTCCTTCACTTAGAGAAAGAAAAAACCACTTTGGTAACTAATGGTACCGTCTCTAGCCGTCACATGTACCCTCTCTTGGTATTGGTGCGAAGAAAATATTGCACTCGATAGTGTCAACACCTTATTCTATTCTTTAATGCAGTTATTTTGCATTGAAAAAGGAAATTCATTCTTTAGAAACACATCTAGAATGCTCATTGAGTACCATTTTATTTTGTCGAAAATGTGGAATCACGTAAAGTAAGTATTCAAATCTGCATGTGTCATTATTATATTTATAACGAATGCCGAATGTTTTTCTTTTACATCTCCGGTCTGCCACATTTTCTAACATAATTTCGATTACAGGCTGAGCAACGATAATTTCTTACACTCACGTCGTGGTTTATGTCTACCATTCGTAATCTCCCTCGTTCTCTCTGCTTTCAACTGTGAAACAGAGATGTCTCGAACGCTACACAGCGCATGCGTAAATCTTAGCGCTTCAAGGAGAGTGACGTGCCTCCTCAGTAGTCTCCATGTTCTTGATGCGGATGACAGGACGTCAAGCACCGCCTGTGAGTCACGAATGACCTCTTACTTTGAGAAGCAATCACTCCAGGAGGTTTTCTCCTTTGTGCCTTTAACCTGACCACTTGCGTGCAAGAAACACACATGTCCAATACTTGGAAATAAATTTCGACAGACATATATACTGAGAGATGATAGTTTTAGAAGTGTGTCAAATGTAGCCTCTCTTATATTTTTTTAAGTCACTAGTGAAGCAGCTCATCTCAGTTTGCAATTGAAAATACAACTCATGGAAAAATATGTAGTCAAGTCTTGAGATATGTGCCTGAATTTTGTAATGGCTGAATGCAGAATTCGACGAAAGGGTTACACTTTCTAGCAAATAATGTGTGCGTAATTGTTTGATCTAGGAAGAAATCGTAGGAATATGGGCGAATACCGAAAGTAAGACTAGAAAGAGTCGGGTGTAGGTCTGGGCGTATCGGACAGGCTGCTACACAGTTCCCACTCTCTGACGCTATCCTTCTGCTAACCGCCACGGGGACTTTTGGCTGCTCAGTTTCCTGCCTGGCCCGGTGCACCCCTCCTTAGCTAACCTGGTCGCCCAAGACTCCTCTTAAGCGACCATATTGATGACGATCTCAGTGCGGACGCCAGATCAACACAGGATGCTGCGAAACAGTACTCCCATCCTCAGACCATCCACTACACCCGGCCTCCAGGTCGCTGGATTACAGGAGCACGCCACCACTCCCAGCCGCCAGCGTAATTCTTTCAACCGCCACTTTACCTACAATCTGCGATGTCAACGAACTATTTTTTCTCCATACTCACAGCTTACTCGCCGATTTATCACGAAAACTAATGTGTATAGTGTACTTATTAATTTCTTACTTTGCGTTTCGACGAGAAAGTACACTGCTGCGTATGAAACGAACTGTTGTTACCTTGTGGATCCACGTTGCAGTTTCAGTCACGAATGCAATTCCTTCCTTCACTTAGAGAAAGAAAAAACCACTTTGGTAACTAATGGTACCGTCTCTAGCCGTCACATGTACCCTCTCTTGGTATTGGTGCGAAGAAAATATTGCACTCGATAGTGTCAACACCTTATTCTATTCTTTAATGCAGTTATTTTGCATTGAAAAAAACAAAATTCATTCTTTAGAAACACATCTAGAATGCTCATTGAGTACCATTTTATTTTGTCGAAAATGTGGAATCACATAAAGTTAGTATTCAAATCTGCATGTGTCATTATTATATTTATAACGAATGCCGAATGTTTTCCTTTTACATCTCCGGTCTGCCACATTTTCTAACATAATTTCGATTACAGGCTGAGCAACGATAATTTCTTACACTCACGTCGTGGTTTATGTCTACCATTCGTAATCTCCCTCGTTCTCTCTGCTTTCAACTGTGAAACTGAGATGTCTCGAACGCTACACAGCGCGTGCGTAAATCTTAGCGCTTCAAGGAGAGTGACGTGCCTCCTCAGTAGTCTCCATGTTCTTGATGCGGATGACAGGACGTCAAGCACCGCCTGTGAGTCACGAATGACCTCTTACTTTGAGAAGCAATCACTCCAGGAGGTTTTCTCCTTTGTGCCTTTAACCTGACCACTTGCGTGCAAGAAACACACATGTCCAATACTTGGAAATAAATTTCGACAGAATTATATACTGAGAGATGATAGTTTCAGAAGTGTGTCAAATGTAGCCTCTCTTATATTTTTTTAAGTCACTAGTGAAGCAGCTCATCTCAGTTTGCAATTGAAAATACAACTCATGGAAAAATATGTAGTCAAGTCTTGAGATATGTGCCTGAATTTTGTAATGGCTGAATGCGGAATTCGACGAAAGGGTTACACTTTCTAGCAAATAATGTGTGCGTAATTGTTTGATCTAGGAAGAAATCGTAGGAATATGGGCGAATACCGAAAGTAAGACTAAAAAGAGTTGGGTGTAGGTCTGGGCGTATTGGACAGGCTGCTACACAGTTCCCACTCTCTGACGCTATCCTTCTGCTAACCGCCACGGGGACTTTTGGCTGCTCGGTTTCCTGCCTGGCCCGGTGCACCCCTCCTTAGCTAACCTGGTCGCCCAAGACTCCTCTTAAGCGACCATATTGATGACGATCTCAGTGCGGACGCCAGATCAACACAGGATGCTGCGAAACAGTACTCCCATCCTCAGACCATCCACTACACCCGGCCTCCAGGTCGCTGGATTACAGGAGCACGCCACCACTCCCAGCCGCCAGCGTAATTCTTTCAACCGCCACTTTACCTACAATCTGCGATGTCAACGAACTATTTTTTCTCCATACTCACAGCTTACTCGCCGATTTATCACGAAAACTAATGTGTATAGTGTACTTATTAATTTCTTACTTTGCGTTTCGACGAGAAAGTACACTGCTGCGTATGAAACGAACTGTTGTTACCTTGTGGATCCACGTTGCAGTTTCAGTCACGAATGCAATTCCTTCCTTCACTTAGAGAAAGAAAAAACCACTTTGGTAACTAATGGTACCGTCTCTAGCCGTCACATGTACCCTCTCTTGGTATTGGTGCGAAGAAAATATTGCACTCGATAGTGTCAACACCTTATTCTATTCTTTAATGCAGTTATTTTGCATTGAAAAAAACAAAATTCATTCTTTAGAAACACATCTAGAATGCTCATTGAGTACCATTTTATTTTGTCGAAAATGTGGAATCACATAAAGTTAGTATTCAAATCTGCATGTGTCATTATTATATTTATAACGAATGCCGAATGTTTTCCTTTTACATCTCCGGTCTGCCACATTTTCTAACATAATTTCGATTACAGGCTGAGCAAAGATAATTTCTTACACTCACGTCGTGGTTTATGTCTACCATTCGTAATCTCCCTCGTTCTCTCTGCTTTCAACTGTGAAACTGAGATGTGTCGAACGCTACACAGCGCGTGCGTAAATCTTAGCGCTTCAAGGAGAGTGACGTGCCTCCTCAGTAGTCTCCATGTTCTTGATGCGGATGACAGGACGTCAAGCACCGCCTGTGAGTCACGAATGACCTCTTACTTTGAGAAGCAATCACTCCAGGAGGTTTTCTCCTTTGTGCCTTTAACCTGACCACTTGCGTGCAAGAAACACACATGTCCAATACTTGGAAATAAATTTCGACAGACATATATACTGAGAGATGATAGTTTTAGAAGTGTGTCAAATGTAGCCTCTCTTATATTTTTTTAAGTCACTAGTGAAGCAGCTCATCTCAGTTTGCAATTGAAAATACAACTCATGGAAAAATATGTAGTCAAGTCTTGAGATATGTGCCTGAATTTTGTAATGGCTGAATGCAGAATTCGACGAAAGGGTTACACTTTCTAGCAAATAATGTGTGCGTAATTGTTTGATCTAGGAAGAAATCGTAGGAATATGGGCGAATACCGAAAGTAAGACTAGAAAGAGTCGGGTGTAGGTCTGGGCGTATCGGACAGGCTGCTACACAGTTCCCACTCTCTGACGCTATCCTTCTGCTAACCGCCACGGGGACTTTTGGCTGCTCAGTTTCCTGCCTGGCCCGGTGCACCCCTCCTTAGCTAACCTGGTCGCCCAAGACTCCTCTTAAGCGACCATATTGATGACGATCTCAGTGCGGACGCCAGATCAACACAGGATGCTGCGAAACAGTACTCCCATCCTCAGACCATCCACTACACCCGGCCTCCAGGTCGCTGGATTACAGGAGCACGCCACCACTCCCAGCCGCCAGCGTAATTCTTTCAACCGCCACTTTACCTACAATCTGCGATGTCAACGAACTATTTTTTCTCCATACTCACAGCTTACTCGCCGATTTATCACGAAAACTAATGTGTATAGTGTACTTATTCATTTCTTACTTTGCGTTTCGACGAGAAAGTACACTGCTGCGTATGAAACGAACTGTTGTTACCTTGTGGATCCACGTTGCAGTTTCAGTCACGAATGCAATTCCTTCCTTCACTTAGAGAAAGAAAAAACCACTTTGGTAACTAATGGTACCGTCTCTAGCCGTCACATGTACCCTCTCTTGGTATTGGTGCGAAGAAAATATTGCACTCGATAGTGTCAACACCTTATTCTATTCTTTAATGCAGTTATTTTGCATTGAAAAAAACAAAATTCATTCTTTAGAAACACATCTAGAATGCTCATTGAGTACCATTTTATTTTGTCGAAAATGTGGAATCACATAAAGTTAGTATTCAAATCTGCATGTGTCATTATTACATTTATAACGAATGCCGAATGTTTTCCTTTTACATCTCCGGTCTGCCACATTTTCTAACATAATTTCGATTACAGGCTGAGCAACGATAATTTCTTACACTCACGTCGTGGTTTATGTCTACCATTCGTAATCTCCCTCGTTCTCTCTGCTTTCAACTGTGAAACTGAGATGTCTCGAACGCTACACAGCGCGTGCGTAAATCTTAGCGCTTCAAGGAGAGTGACGTGCCTCCTCAGTAGTCTCCATGTTCTTGATGCGGATGACAGGACGTCAAGCACCGCCTGTGAGTCACGAATGACCTCTTACTTTGAGAAGCAATCACTCCAGGAGGTTTTCTCCTTTGTGCCTTTAACCTGACCACTTGCGTGCAAGAAACACACATGTCCAATACTTGGAAATAAATTTCGACAGACATATATACTGAGAGATGATAGTTTTAGAAGTGTGTCAAATGTAGCCTCTCTTATATTTTTTTAAGTCACTAGTGAAGCAGCTCATCTCAGTTTGCAATTGAAAATACAACTCATGGAAAAATATGTAGTCAAGTCTTGAGATATGTGCCTGAATTTTGTAATGGCTGAATGCGGAATTCGACGAAAGGGTTACACTTTCTAGCAAATAATGTGTGCGTAATTGTTTGATCTAGGAAGAAATCGTAGGAATATGGGCGAATACCGAAAGTGAGACTAGAAAGAGTCGGGTGTAGGTCTGGGCGTATCGGACAGGCTGCTACACAGTTCCCACTCTCTGACGCTATCCTTCTGCTAACCGCCACGGGGACTTTTGGCTGCTCAGTTTCCTGCCTGGCCCGGTGCACCCCTCCTTAGCTAACCTGGTCGCCCAAGACTCCTCTTAAGCGACCATATTGATGACGATCTCAGTGCGGACGCCAGATCAACACAGGATGCTGCGAAACACTACTCCCACCCTCAGACCATCCACCACACCCGGCCTCCAGGTCGCTGGATTACAGGAGCACGCCACCACTCCCAGCCGCCAGCGTAATTCTTTCAACCGCTACTTTACCTACAATCTGCGATGTCAACGAACTATTTTTTCTCCATACTCACAGCTTACTCGCTGATTTATCACGAAAACTAATGTGTATAGTGTACTTATTAATTTCTTACTTTGCGTTTCGACGAGAAAGTACACTGCTGCGTATGAAACGAACTGTTGTTACCTTGTGGATCCACGTTGCAGTTTCAGTCACGAATGCAATTCCTTCCTTCACTTAGAGAAAGAAAAAACCACTTTGGTAACTAATGGTACCGTCTCTAGCCGTCACATGTACCCTCTCTTGGTATTGGTGCGAAGAAAATATTGCACTCGATAGTGTCAACACCTTATTCTATTCTTTAATGCAGTTATTTTGCATTGAAAAAGGAAATTCATTCTTTAGAAACACATCTAGAATGCTCATTGAGTACCATTTTATTTTGTCGAAAATGTGGAATCACGTAAAGTAAGTATTCAAATCTGCATGTGTCATTATTATATTTATAACGAATGCCGAATGTTTTTCTTTTACATCTCCGGTCTGCCACATTTTCTAACATAATTTCGATTACAGGCTGAGCAACGATAATTTCTTACACTCACGTCGTGGTTTATGTCTACCATTCGTAATCTCCCTCGTTCTCTCTGCTTTCAACTGTGAAACAGAGATGTCTCGAACGCTACACAGCGCATGCGTAATTCTTAGCGCTTCAAGGAGAGTGACGTGCCTCCTCAGTAGTCTCCATGTTCTTGATGCGGATGACAGGACGTCAAGCACCGCCTGTGAGTCACGAATGACCTCTTACTTTGAGAAGCAATCACTCCAGGAGGTTTTCTCCTTTGTGCCTTTAACCTGACCACTTGCGTGCAAGAAACACACATGTCCAATACTTGGAAATAAATTTCGACAGACATATATACTGAGAGATGATAGTTTTAGAAGTGTGTCAAATGTAGCCTCTCTTATATTTTTTTAAGTCACTAGTGAAGCAGCTCATCTCAGTTTGCAATTGAAAATACAACTCATGGAAAAATATGTAGTCAAGTCTTGAGATATGTGCCTGAATTTTGTAATGGCTGAATGCAGAATTCGACGAAAGGGTTACACTTTCTAGCAAATAATGTGTGCGTAATTGTTTGATCTAGGAAGAAATCGTAGGAATATGGGCGAATACCGAAAGTAAGACTAGAAAGAGTCGGGTGTAGGTCTGGGCGTATCGGACAGGCTGCTACACAGTTCCCACTCTCTGACGCTATCCTTCTGCTAACCGCCACGGGGACTTTTGGCTGCTCAGTTTCCTGCCTGGCCCGGTGCACCCCTCCTTAGCTAACCTGGTCGCCCAAGACTCCTCTTAAGCGACCATATTGATGACGATCTCAGTGCGGACGCCAGATCAACACAGGATGCTGCGAAACAGTACTCCCATCCTCAGACCATCCACTACACCCGGCCTCCAGGTCGCTGGATTACAGGAGCACGCCACCACTCCCAGCCGCCAGCGTAATTCTTTCAACCGCCACTTTACCTACAATCTGCGATGTCAACGAACTATTTTTTCTCCATACTCACAGCTTACTCGCCGATTTATCACGAAAACTAATGTGTATAGTGTACTTATTCATTTCTTACTTTGCGTTTCGACGAGAAAGTACACTGCTGCGTATGAAACGAACTGTTGTTACCTTGTGGATCCACGTTGCAGTTTCAGTCACGAATGCAATTCCTTCCTTCACTTAGAGAAAGAAAAAACCACTTTGGTAACTAATGGTACCGTCTCTAGCCGTCACATGTACCCTCTCTTGGTATTGGTGCGAAGAAAATATTGCACTCGATAGTGTCAACACCTTATTCTATTCTTTAATGCAGTTATTTTGCATTGAAAAAAACAAAATTCATTCTTTAGAAACACATCTAGAATGCTCATTGAGTACCATTTTATTTTGTCGAAAATGTGGAATCACATAAAGTTAGTATTCAAATCTGCATGTGTCATTATTATATTTATAACGAATGCCGAATGTTTTCCTTTTACATCTCCGGTCTGCCACATTTTCTAACATAATTTCGATTACAGGCTGAGCAACGATAATTTCTTACACTCACGTCGTGGTTTATGTCTACCATTCGTAATCTCCCTCGTTCTCTCTGCTTTCAACTGTGAAACTGAGATGTCTCGAACGCTACACAGCGCGTGCGTAAATCTTAGCGCTTCAAGGAGAGTGACGTGCCTCCTCAGTAGTCTCCATGTTCTTGATGCGGATGACAGGACGTCAAGCACCGCCTGTGAGTCACGAATGACCTCTTACTTTGAGAAGCAATCACTCCAGGAGGTTTTCTCCTTTGTGCCTTTAACCTGACCACTTGCGTGCAAGAAACACACATGTCCAATACTTGGAAATAAATTTCGACAGACATATATACTGAGAGATGATAGTTTTAGAAGTGTGTCAAATGTAGCCTCTCTTATATTTTTTTAAGTCACTAGTGAAGCAGCTCATCTCAGTTTGCAATTGAAAATACAACTCATGGAAAAATATGTAGTCAAGTCTTGAGATATGTGCCTGAATTTTGTAATGGCTGAATGCGGAATTCGACGAAAGGGTTACACTTTCTAGCAAATAATGTGTGCGTAATTGTTTGATCTAGGAAGAAATCGTAGGAATATGGGCGAATACCGAAAGTGAGACTAGAAAGAGTCGGGTGTAGGTCTGGGCGTATCGGACAGGCTGCTACACAGTTCCCACTCTCTGACGCTATCCTTCTGCTAACCGCCACGGGGACTTTTGGCTGCTCAGTTTCCTGCCTGGCCCGGTGCACCCCTCCTTAGCTAACCTGGTCGCCCAAGACTCCTCTTAAGCGACCATATTGATGACGATCTCAGTGCGGACGCCAGATCAACACAGGATGCTGCGAAACACTACTCCCACCCTCAGACCATCCACCACACCCGGCCTCCAGGTCGCTGGATTACAGGAGCACGCCACCACTCCCAGCCGCCAGCGTAATTCTTTCAACCGCTACTTTACCTACAATCTGCGATGTCAACGAACTATTTTTTCTCCATACTCACAGCTTACTCGCTGATTTATCACGAAAACTAATGTGTATAGTGTACTTATTAATTTCTTACTTTGCGTTTCGACGAGAAAGTACACTGCTGCGTATGAAACGAACTGTTGTTACCTTGTGGATCCACGTTGCAGTTTCAGTCACGAATGCAATTCCTTCCTTCACTTAGAGAAAGAAAAAACCACTTTGGTAACTAATGGTACCGTCTCTAGCCGTCACATGTACCCTCTCTTGGTATTGGTGCGAAGAAAATATTGCACTCGATAGTGTCAACACCTTATTCTATTCTTTAATGCAGTTATTTTGCATTGAAAAAGGAAATTCATTCTTTAGAAACACATCTAGAATGCTCATTGAGTACCATTTTATTTTGTCGAAAATGTGGAATCACGTAAAGTAAGTATTCAAATCTGCATGTGTCATTATTATATTTATAACGAATGCCGAATGTTTTTCTTTTACATCTCCGGTCTGCCACATTTTCTAACATAATTTCGATTACAGGCTGAGCAACGATAATTTCTTACACTCACGTCGTGGTTTATGTCTACCATTCGTAATCTCCCTCGTTCTCTCTGCTTTCAACTGTGAAACAGAGATGTCTCGAACGCTACACAGCGCATGCGTAAATCTTAGCGCTTCAAGGAGAGTGACGTGCCTCCTCAGTAGTCTCCATGTTCTTGATGCGGATGACAGGACGTCAAGCACCGCCTGTGAGTCACGAATGACCTCTTACTTTGAGAAGCAATCACTCCAGGAGGTTTTCTCCTTTGTGCCTTTAACCTGACCACTTGCGTGCAAGAAACACACATGTCCAATACTTGGAAATAAATTTCGACAGACATATATACTGAGAGATGATAGTTTTAGAAGTGTGTCAAATGTAGCCTCTCTTATATTTTTTTAAGTCACTAGTGAAGCAGCTCATCTCAGTTTGCAATTGAAAATACAACTCATGGAAAAATATGTAGTCAAGTCTTGAGATATGTGCCTGAATTTTGTAATGGCTGAATGCGGAATTCGACGAAAGGGTTACACTTTCTAGCAAATAATGTGTGCGTAATTGTTTGATCTAGGAAGAAATCGTAGGAATATGGGCGAATACCGAAAGTGAGACTAGAAAGAGTCGGGTGTAGGTCTGGGCGTATCGGACAGGCTGCTACACAGTTCCCACTCTCTGACGCTATCCTTCTGCTAACCGCCACGGGGACTTTTGGCTGCTCAGTTTCCTGCCTGGCCCGGTGCACCCCTCCTTAGCTAACCTGGTCGCCCAAGACTCCTCTTAAGCGACCATATTGATGACGATCTCAGTGCGGACGCCAGATCAACACAGGATGCTGCGAAACACTACTCCCACCCTCAGACCATCCACCACACCCGGCCTCCAGGTCGCTGGATTACAGGAGCACGCCACCACTCCCAGCCGCCAGCGTAATTCTTTCAACCGCTACTTTACCTACAATCTGCGATGTCAACGAACTATTTTTTCTCCATACTCACAGCTTACTCGCTGATTTATCACGAAAACTAATGTGTATAGTGTACTTATTAATTTCTTACTTTGCGTTTCGACGAGAAAGTACACTGCTGCGTATGAAACGAACTGTTGTTACCTTGTGGATCCACGTTGCAGTTTCAGTCACGAATGCAATTCCTTCCTTCACTTAGAGAAAGAAAAAACCACTTTGGTAACTAATGGTACCGTCTCTAGCCGTCACATGTACCCTCTCTTGGTATTGGTGCGAAGAAAATATTGCACTCGATAGTGTCAACACCTTATTCTATTCTTTAATGCAGTTATTTTGCATTGAAAAAGGAAATTCATTCTTTAGAAACACATCTAGAATGCTCATTGAGTACCATTTTATTTTGTCGAAAATGTGGAATCACGTAAAGTAAGTATTCAAATCTGCATGTGTCATTATTATATTTATAACGAATGCCGAATGTTTTCTTTTACATCTCCGGTCTGCCACATTTTCTAACATAATTTCGATTACAGGCTGAGCAACGATAATTTCTTACACTCACGTCGTGGTTTATGTCTACCATTCGTAATCTCCCTCGTTCTCTCTGCTTTCAACTGTGAAACAGAGATGTCTCGAACGCTACACAGCGCATGCGTAAATCTTAGCGCTTCAAGGAGAGTGACGTGCCTCCTCAGTAGTCTCCATGTTCTTGATGCGGATGACAGGACGTCAAGCACCGCCTGTGAGTCACGAATGACCTCTTACTTTGAGAAGCAATCACTCCAGGAGGTTTTCTCCTTTGTGCCTTTAACCTGACCACTTGCGTGCAAGAAACACACATGTCCAATACTTGGAAATAAATTTCGACAGACATATATACTGAGAGATGATAGTTTTAGAAGTGTGTCAAATGTAGCCTCTCTTATATTTTTTTAAGTCACTAGTGAAGCAGCTCATCTCAGTTTGCAATTGAAAATACAACTCATGGAAAAATATGTAGTCAAGTCTTGAGATATGTGCCTGAATTTTGTAATGGCTGAATGCAGAATTCGACGAAAGGGTTACACTTTCTAGCAAATAATGTGTGCGTAATTGTTTGATCTAGGAAGAAATCGTAGGAATATGGGCGAATACCGAAAGTAAGACTAGAAAGAGTCGGGTGTAGGTCTGGGCGTATCGGACAGGCTGCTACACAGTTCCCACTCTCTGACGCTATCCTTCTGCTAACCGCCACGGGGACTTTTGGCTGCTCAGTTTCCTGCCTGGCCCGGTGCACCCCTCCTTAGCTAACCTGGTCGCCCAAGACTCCTCTTAAGCGACCATATTGATGACGATCTCAGTGCGGACGCCAGATCAACACAGGATGCTGCGAAACAGTACTCCCATCCTCAGACCATCCACTACACCCGGCCTCCAGGTCGCTGGATTACAGGAGCACGCCACCACTCCCAGCCGCCAGCGTAATTCTTTCAACCGCCACTTTACCTACAATCTGCGATGTCAACGAACTATTTTTTCTCCATACTCACAGCTTACTCGCCGATTTATCACGAAAACTAATGTGTATAGTGTACTTATTCATTTCTTACTTTGCGTTTCGACGAGAAAGTACACTGCTGCGTATGAAACGAACTGTTGTTACCTTGTGGATCCACGTTGCAGTTTCAGTCACGAATGCAATTCCTTCCTTCACTTAGAGAAAGAAAAAACCACTTTGGTAACTAATGGTACCGTCTCTAGCCGTCACATGTACCCTCTCTTGGTATTGGTGCGAAGAAAATATTGCACTCGATAGTGTCAACACCTTATTCTATTCTTTAATGCAGTTATTTTGCATTGAAAAAAACAAAATTCATTCTTTAGAAACACATCTAGAATGCTCATTGAGTACCATTTTATTTTGTCGAAAATGTGGAATCACATAAAGTTAGTATTCAAATCTGCATGTGTGATTATTATATTTATAACGAATGCCGAATGTTTTCCTTTTACATCTCCGGTCTGCCACATTTTCTAACATAATTTCGATTACAGGCTGAGCAACGATAATTTCTTACACTCACGTCGTGGTTTATGTCTACCATTCGTAATCTCCCTCGTTCTCTCTGCTTTCAACTGTGAAACTGAGATGTCTCGAACGCTACACAGCGCGTGCGTAAATCTTAGCGCTTCAAGGAGAGTGACGTGCCTCCTCAGTAGTCTCCATGTTCTTGATGCGGATGACAGGACGTCAAGCACCGCCTGTGAGTCACGAATGACCTCTTACTTTGAGAAGCAATCACTCCAGGAGGTTTTCTCCTTTGTGCCTTTAACCTGACCACTTGCGTGCAAGAAACACACATGTCCAATACTTGGAAATAAATTTCGACAGACATATATACTGAGAGATGATAGTTTTAGAAGTGTGTCAAATGTAGCCTCTCTTATATTTTTTTAAGTCACTAGTGAAGCAGCTCATCTCAGTTTGCAATTGAAAATACAACTCATGGAAAAATATGTAGTCAAGTCTTGAGATATGTGCCTGAATTTTGTAATGGCTGAATGCAGAATTCGACGAAAGGGTTACACTTTCTAGCAAATAATGTGTGCGTAATTGTTTGATCTAGGAAGAAATCGTAGGAATATGGGCGAATACCGAAAGTAAGACTAAAAAGAGTTGGGTGTAGGTCTGGGCGTATCGGACAGGCTGCTACACAGTTCCCACTCTCTGACGCTATCCTTCTGCTAACCGCCACGGGGACTTTTGGCTGCTCAGTTTCCTGCCTGGCCCGGTGCACCCCTCCTTAGCTAACCTGGTCGCCCAAGACTCCTCTTAAGCGACCATATTGATGACGACCTCAGTGCGGACGCCAGATCAACACAGGATGCTGCGAAACAGTACTCCCATCTTCAGACCATCCACTACACCCGGCCTCCAGGTCGCTGGATTACAGGAGCACGCCACCACTCCCAGCCGCCAGCGTAATTCTTTCAACCGCCACTTTACCTACAATCTGCGATGTCAACGAACTATTTTTTCTCCATACTCACAGCTTACTCGCCGATTTATCACGAAAACTAATGTGTATAGTGTACTTATTCATTTCTTACTTTGCGTTTCGACGAGAAAGTACACTGCTGCGTATGAAACGAACTGTTGTTACCTTGTGGATCCACGTTGCAGTTTCAGTCACGAATGCAATTCCTTCCTTCACTTAGAGAAAGAAAAAACCACTTTGGTAACTAATGGTACCGTCTCTAGCCGTCACATGTACCCTCTCTTGGTATTGGTGCGAAGAAAATATTGCACTCGATAGTGTCAACACCTTATTCTATTCTTTAATGCAGTTATTTTGCATTGAAAAAGGAAATTCATTCTTTAGAAACACATCTAGAATGCTCATTGAGTACCATTTTATTTTGTCGAAAATGTGGAATCACATAAAGTTAGTATTCAAATCTGCATGTGTCATTATTATATTTATAACGAATGCCGAATGTTTTCCTTTTACATCTCCGGTCTGCCACATTTTCTAACATAATTTCGATTACAGGCTGAGCAACGATAATTTCTTACACTCACGTCGTGGTTTATGTCTACCATTCGTAATCTCCCTCGTTCTCTCTGCTTTCAACTGTGAAACTGAGATGTCTCGAACGCTACACAGCGCATGCGTAAATCTTAGCGCTTCAAGGAGAGTGACGTGCCTCCTCAGTAGTCTCCATGTTCTTGATGCGGATGACAGGACGTCAAGCACCGCCTGTGAGTCACGAATGACCTCTTACTTTGAGAAGCAATCACTCCAGGAGGTTTTCTCCTTTGTGCCTTTAACCTGACCACTTGCGTGCAAGAAACACACATGTCCAATACTTGGAAATAAATTTCGACAGACATATATACTGAGAGATGATAGTTTTAGAAGTGTGTCAAATGTAGCCTCTCTTATATTTTTTTAAGTCACTAGTGAAGCAGCTCATCTCAGTTTGCAATTGAAAATACAACTCATGGAAAAATATGTAGTCAAGTCTTGAGATATGTGCCTGAATTTTGTAATGGCTTAATGCGGAATTCGACGAAAGGGTTACACTTTCTAGCAAATAATGTGTGCGTAATTGTTTGATCTAGGAAGAAATCGTAGGAATATGGGCGAATACCGAAAGTGAGACTAGAAAGAGTCGGGTGTAGGTCTGGGCGTATCGGACAGGCTGCTACACAGTTCCCACTCTCTGACGCTATCCTTCTGCTAACCGCCACGGGGACTTTTGGCTGCTCAGTTTCCTGCCTGGCCCGGTGCACCCCTCCTTAGCTAACCTGGTCGCCCAAGACTCCTCTTAAGTGACCATATTGATGACGATCTCAGTGCGGACGCCAGATCAACACAGGATGCTGCGAAACACTACTCCCACCCTCAGACCATCCACCACACCCGGCCTCCAGGTCGCTGGATTACAGGAGCACGCCACCACTCCCAGCCGCCAGCGTAATTCTTTCAACCGCTACTTTACCTACAATCTGCGATGTCAACGAACTATTTTTTCTCCATACTCACAGCTTACTCGCTGATTTATCACGAAAACTAATGTGTATAGTGTACTTATTAATTTCTTACTTTGCGTTTCGACGAGAAAGTACACTGCTGCGTATGAAACGAACTGTTGTTACCTTGTGGATCCACGTTGCAGTTTCAGTCACGAATGCAATTCCTTCCTTCACTTAGAGAAAGAAAAAACCACTTTGGTAACTAATGGTACCGTCTCTAGCCGTCACATGTACCCTCTCTTGGTATTGGTGCGAAGAAAATATTGCACTCGATAGTGTCAACACCTTATTCTATTCTTTAATGCAGTTATTTTGCATTGAAAAAGGAAATTCATTCTTTAGAAACACATCTAGAATGCTCATTGAGTACCATTTTATTTTGTCGAAAATGTGGAATCACGTAAAGTAAGTATTCAAATCTGCATGTGTCATTATTATATTTATAACGAATGCCGAATGTTTTTCTTTTACATCTCCGGTCTGCCACATTTTCTAACATAATTTCGATTACAGGCTGAGCAACGATAATTTCTTACACTCACGTCGTGGTTTATGTCTACCATTCGTAATCTCCCTCGTTCTCTCTGCTTTCAACTGTGAAACTGAGATGTCTCGAACGCTACACAGCGCGTGCGTAAATCTTAGCGCTTCAAGGAGAGTGACGTGCCTCCTCAGTAGTCTCCATGTTCTTGATGCGGATGACAGGACGTCAAGCACCGCCTGTGAGTCACGAATGACCTCTTACTTTGAGAAGCAATCACTCCAGGAGGTTTTCTCCTTTGTGCCTTTAACCTGACCACTTGCGTGCAAGAAACACACATGTCCAATACTTGGAAATAAATTTCGACAGACATATATACTGAGAGATGATAGTTTTAGAAGTGTGTCAAATGTAGCCTCTCTTATATTTTTTTAAGTCACTAGTGAAGCAGCTCATCTCAGTTTGCAATTGAAAATACAACTCATGGAAAAATATGTAGTCAAGTCTTGAGATATGTGCCTGAATTTTGTAATGGCTGAATGCAGAATTCGACGAAAGGGTTACACTTTCTAGCAAATAATGTGTGCGTAATTGTTTGATCTAGGAAGAAATCGTAGGAATATGGGCGAATACCGAAAGTAAGACTAAAAAGAGTTGGGTGTAGGTCTGGGCGTATCGGACAGGCTGCTACACAGTTCCCACTCTCTGACGCTATCCTTCTGCTAACCGCCACGGGGACTTTTGGCTGCTCAGTTTCCTGCCTGGCCCGGTGCACCCCTCCTTAGCTAACCTGGTCGCCCAAGACTCCTCTTAAGCGACCATATTGATGACGACCTCAGTGCGGACGCCAGATCAACACAGGATGCTGCGAAACAGTACTCCCATCCTCAGACCATCCACTACACCCGGCCTCCAGGTCGCTGGATTACAGGAGCACGCCACCACTCCCAGCCGCCAGCGTAATTCTTTCAACCGCCACTTTACCTACAATCTGCGATGTCAACGAACTATTTTTTCTCCATACTCACAGCTTACTCGCCGATTTATCACGAAAACTAATGTGTATAGTGTACTTATTCATTTCTTACTTTGCGTTTCGACGAGAAAGTACACTGCTGCGTATGAAACGAACTGTTGTTACCTTGTGGATCCACGTTGCAGTTTCAGTCACGAATGCAATTCCTTCCTTCACTTAGAGAAAGAAAAAACCACTTTGGTAACTAATGGTACCGTCTCTAGCCGTCACATGTACCCTCTCTTGGTATTGGTGCGAAGAAAATATTGCACTCGATAGTGTCAACACCTTATTCTATTCTTTAATGCAGTTATTTTGCATTGAAAAAGGAAATTCATTCTTTAGAAACACATCTAGAATGCTCATTGAGTACCATTTTATTTTGTCGAAAATGTGGAATCACATAAAGTTAGTATTCAAATCTGCATGTGTCATTATTATATTTATAACGAATGCCGAATGTTTTCCTTTTACATCTCCGGTCTGCCACATTTTCTAACATAATTTCGATTACAGGCTGAGCAACGATAATTTCTTACACTCACGTCGTGGTTTATGTCTACCATTCGTAATCTCCCTCGTTCTCTCTGCTTTCAACTGTGAAACTGAGATGTCTCGAACGCTACACAGCGCGTGCGTAAATCTTAGCGCTTCAAGGAGAGTGACGTGCCTCCTCAGTAGTCTCCATGTTCTTGATGCGGATGACAGGACGTCAAGCACCGCCTGTGAGTCACGAATGACCTCTTACTTTGAGAAGCAATCACTCCAGGAGGTTTTCTCCTTTGTGCCTTTAACCTGACCACTTGCGTGCAAGAAACACACATGTCCAATACTTGGAAATAAATTTCGACAGACATATATACTGAGAGATGATAGTTTTAGAAGTGTGTCAAATGTAGCCTCTCTTATATTTTTTTAAGTCACTAGTGAAGCAGCTCATCTCAGTTTGCAATTGAAAATACAACTCATGGAAAAATATGTAGTCAAGTCTTGAGATATGTGCCTGAATTTTGTAATGGCTGAATGCAGAATTCGACGAAAGGGTTACACTTTCTAGCAAATAATGTGTGCGTAATTGTTTGATCTAGGAAGAAATCGTAGGAATATGGGCGAATACCGAAAGTAAGACTAAAAAGAGTTGGGTGTAGGTCTGGGCGTATCGGACAGGCTGCTACACAGTTCCCACTCTCTGACGCTATCCTTCTGCTAACCGCCACGGGGACTTTTGGCTGCTCAGTTTCCTGCCTGGCCCGGTGCACCCCTCCTTAGCTAACCTGGTCGCCCAAGACTCCTCTTAAGCGACCATATTGATGACGACCTCAGTGCGGACGCCAGATCAACACAGGATGCTGCGAAACAGTACTCCCATCCTCAGACCATCCACTACACCCGGCCTCCAGGTCGCTGGATTACAGGAGCACGCCACCACTCCCAGCCGCCAGCGTAATTCTTTCAACCGCCACTTTACCTACAATCTGCGATGTCAACGAACTATTTTTTCTCCATACTCACAGCTTACTCGCCGATTTATCACGAAAACTAATGTGTATAGTGTACTTATTCATTTCTTACTTTGCGTTTCGACGAGAAAGTACACTGCTGCGTATGAAACGAACTGTTGTTACCTTGTGGATCCACGTTGCAGTTTCAGTCACGAATGCAATTCCTTCCTTCACTTAGAGAAAGAAAAAACCACTTTGGTAACTAATGGTACCGTCTCTAGCCGTCACATGTACCCTCTCTTGGTATTGGTGCGAAGAAAATATTGCACTCGATAGTGTCAACACCTTATTCTATTCTTTAATGCAGTTATTTTGCATTGAAAAAGGAAATTCATTCTTTAGAAACACATCTAGAATGCTCATTGAGTACCATTTTATTTTGTCGAAAATGTGGAATCACATAAAGTTAGTATTCAAATCTGCATGTGTCATTATTATATTTATAACGAATGCCGAATGTTTTCCTTTTACATCTCCGGTCTGCCACATTTTCTAACATAATTTCGATTACAGGCTGAGCAACGATAATTTCTTACACTCACGTCGTGGTTTATGTCTACCATTCGTAATCTCCCTCGTTCTCTCTGCTTTCAACTGTGAAACTGAGATGTCTCGAACGCTACACAGCGCGTGCGTAAATCTTAGCGCTTCAAGGAGAGTGACGTGCCTCCTCAGTAGTCTCCATGTTCTTGATGCGGATGACAGGACGTCAAGCACCGCCTGTGAGTCACGAATGACCTCTTACTTTGAGAAGCAATCACTCCAGGAGGTTTTCTCCTTTGTGCCTTTAACCTGACCACTTGCGTGCAAGAAACACACATGTCCAATACTTGGAAATAAATTTCGACAGACATATATACTGAGAGATGATAGTTTTAGAAGTGTGTCAAATGTAGCCTCTCTTATATTTTTTTAAGTCACTAGTGAAGCAGCTCATCTCAGTTTGCAATTGAAAATACAACTCATGGAAAAATATGTAGTCAAGTCTTGAGATATGTGCCTGAATTTTGTAATGGCTGAATGCAGAATTCGACGAAAGGGTTACACTTTCTAGCAAATAATGTGTGCGTAATTGTTTGATCTAGGAAGAAATCGTAGGAATATGGGCGAATACCGAAAGTAAGACTAAAAAGAGTTGGGTGTAGGTCTGGGCGTATCGGACAGGCTGCTACACAGTTCCCACTCTCTGACGCTATCCTTCTGCTAACCGCCACGGGGACTTTTGGCTGCTCAGTTTCCTGCCTGGCCCGGTGCACCCCTCCTTAGCTAACCTGGTCGCCCAAGACTCCTCTTAAGCGACCATATTGATGACGACCTCAGTGCGGACGCCAGATCAACACAGGATGCTGCGAAACAGTACTCCCATCCTCAGACCATCCACTACACCCGGCCTCCAGGTCGCTGGATTACAGGAGCACGCCACCACTCCCAGCCTCCAGCGTAATTCTTTCAACCGCCACTTTACCTACAATCTGCGATGTCAACGAACTATTTTTTCTCCATACTCACAGCTTACTCGCCGATTTATCACGAAAACTAATGTGTATAGTGTACTTATTCATTTCTTACTTTGCGTTTCGACGAGAAAGTACACTGCTGCGTATGAAACGAACTGTTGTTACCTTGTGGATCCACGTTGCAGTTTCAGTCACGAATGCAATTCCTTCCTTCACTTAGAGAAAGAAAAAACCACTTTGGTAACTAATGGTACCGTCTCTAGCCGTCACATGTACCCTCTCTTGGTATTGGTGCGAAGAAAATATTGCACTCGATAGTGTCAACACCTTATTCTATTCTTTAATGCAGTTATTTTGCATTGAAAAAGGAAATTCATTCTTTAGAAACACATCTAGAATGCTCATTGAGTACCATTTTATTTTGTCGAAAATGTGGAATCACGTAAAGTAAGTATTCAAATCTGCATGTGTCATTATTATATTTATAACGAATGCCGAATGTTTTTCTTTTACATCTCCGGTCTGCCACATTTTCTAACATAATTTCGATTACAGGCTGAGCAACGATAATTTCTTACACTCACGTCGTGGTTTATGTCTACCATTCGTAATCTCCCTCGTTCTCTCTGCTTTCAACTGTGAAACTGAGATGTCTCGAACGCTACACAGCGCGTGCGTAAATCTTAGCGCTTCAAGGAGGGTGCCGTGCCTCCTCAGTAGTCTCCATGTTCTTGATGCGGATGACAGGACGTCAAGCACCGCCTGTGAGTCACGAATGACCTCTTACTTTGAGAAGCAATCACTCCAGGAGGTTTTCTCCTTTGTGCCTTTAACCTGACCACTTGCGTGCAAGAAACACACATGTCCAATACTTGGAAATAAATTTCGACAGACATATATACTGAGAGATGATAGTTTTAGAAGTGTGTCAAATGTAGCCTCTCTTATATTTTTTTAGGTCACTAGTGAAGCAGCTCATCTCAGTTTGCAATTGAAAATACAACTCATGGAAAAATATGTAGCCAAGTCTTGAGATATGTGCCTGAATTTTGTAATGGCTGAATGCGGAATTCGACGAAAGGGTTACACTTTCTAGCAAATAATGTGTGCGTAATTGTTTGATCTAGGAAGAAATCGTAGGAATATGGGCGAATACCGAAAGTGAGACTAGAAAGAGTCGGGTGTAGGTCTGGGCGTATCGGACAGGCTGCTACACAGATCCCACTCTCTGACGCTATCCTTCTGCTAACCGCCTCGGGGACTTTTGGCTGCTCAGTTTCCTGCCTGGCCCGGTGCACCCCTCCTTAGCTAACCTGGTCGCCCAAGACTCCTCTTAAGCGACCATATTGATGACGATCTCAGTGCGGACGCCAGATCAACACAGGATGCTGCGAAACAGTACTCCCATCCTCAGACCATCCACTACACCCGGCCTCCAGGTCGCTGGATTACAGGAGCACGCCACCACTCCCAGCCGCCAGCGTAATTCTTTCAACCGCCACTTTACCTACAATCTGCGATGTCAACGAACTATTTTTTCTCCATACTCACAGCTTACTCGCCGATTTATCACGAAAACTAATGTGTATAGTGTACTTATTCATTTCTTACTTTGCGTTTCGACGAGAAAGTACACTGCTGCGTATGAAACGAACTGTTGTTACCTTGTGGATCCACGTTGCAGTTTCAGTCACGAATGCAATTCCTTCCTTCACTTAGAGAAAGAAAAAACCACTTTGGTAACTAATGGTACCGTCTCTAGCCGTCACATGTACCCTCTCTTGGTATTGGTGCGAAGAAAATATTGCACTCGATAGTGTCAACACCTTATTCTATACTTTAATGCAGTTATTTTGCATTGAAAAAGGAAATTCATTCTTTAGAAACACATCTAGAATGCTCATTGAGTACCATTTTATTTTGTCGAAAATGTGGAATCACGTAAAGTAAGTATTCAAATCTGCATGTGTCATTATTATATTTATAACGAATGCCGAATGTTTTTCTTTTACATCTCCGGTCTGCCACATTTTCTAACATAATTTCGATTACAGGCTGAGCAACGATAATTTCTTACACTCACGTCGTGGTTTATGTCTACCATTCGTAATCTCCCTCGTTCTCTCTGCTTTCAACTGTGAAACTGAGATGTCTCGAACGCTACACAGCGCGTGCGTAAATCTTAGCGCTTCAAGGAGAGTGACGTGCCTCCTCAGTAGTCTCCATGTTCTTGATGCGGATGACAGGACGTCAAGCACCGCCTGTGAGTCACGAATGACCTCTTACTTTGAGAAGCAATCACTCCAGGAGGTTTTCTCCTTTGTGCCTTTAACCTGACCACTTGCGTGCAAGAAACACACATGTCCAATACTTGGAAATAAATTTCGACAGACATATATACTGAGAGATGATAGTTTTAGAAGTGTGTCAAATGTAGCCTCTCTTATATTTTTTTAAGTCACTAGTGAAGCAGCTCATCTCAGTTTGCAATTGAAAATACAACTCATGGAAAAATATGTAGTCAAGTCTTGAGATATGTGCCTGAATTTTGTAATGGCTGAATGCAGAATTCGACGAAAGGGTTACACTTTCTAGCAAATAATGTGTGCGTAATTGTTTGATCTAGGAAGAAATCGTAGGAATATGGGCGAATACCGAAAGTAAGACTAAAAAGAGTTGGGTGTAGGTCTGGGCGTATCGGACAGGCTGCTACACAGTTCCCACTCTCTGACGCTATCCTTCTGCTAACCGCCACGGGGACTTTTGGCTGCTCAGTTTCCTGCCTGGCCCGGTGCACCCCTCCTTAGCTAACCTGGTCGCCCAAGACTCCTCTTAAGCGACCATATTGATGACGACCTCAGTGCGGACGCCAGATCAACACAGGATGCTGCGAAACAGTACTCCCATCCTCAGACCATCCACTACACCCGGCCTCCAGGTCGCTGGATTACAGGAGCACGCCACCACTCCCAGCCTCCAGCGTAATTCTTTCAACCGCCACTTTACCTACAATCTGCGATGTCAACGAACTATTTTTTCTCCATACTCACAGCTTACTCGCCGATTTATCACGAAAACTAATGTGTATAGTGTACTTATTCATTTCTTACTTTGCGTTTCGACGAGAAAGTACACTGCTGCGTATGAAACGAACTGTTGTTACCTTGTGGATCCACGTTGCAGTTTCAGTCACGAATGCAATTCCTTCCTTCACTTAGAGAAAGAAAAAACCACTTTGGTAACTAATGGTACCGTCTCTAGCCGTCACATGTACCCTCTCTTGGTATTGGTGCGAAGAAAATATTGCACTCGATAGTGTCAACACCTTATTCTATACTTTAATGCAGTTATTTTGCATTGAAAAAGGAAATTCATTCTTTAGAAACACATCTAGAATGCTCATTGAGTACCATTTTATTTTGTCGAAAATGTGGAATCACGTAAAGTAAGTATTCAAATCTGCATGTGTCATTATTATATTTATAACGAATGCCGAATGTTTTTCTTTTACATCTCCGGTCTGCCACATTTTCTAACATAATTTCGATTACAGGCTGAGCAACGATAATTTCTTACACTCACGTCGTGGTTTATGTCTACCATTCGTAATCTCCCTCGTTCTCTCTGCTTTCAACTGTGAAACTGAGATGTCTCGAACGCTACACAGCGCGTGCGTAAATCTTAGCGCTTCAAGGAGGGTGCCGTGCCTCCTCAGTAGTCTCCATGTTCTTGATGCGGATGACAGGACGTCAAGCACCGCCTGTGAGTCACGAATGACCTCTTACTTTGAGAAGCAATCACTCCAGGAGGTTTTCTCCTTTGTGCCTTTAACCTGACCACTTGCGTGCAAGAAACACACATGTCCAATACTTGGAAATAAATTTCGACAGACATATATACTGAGAGATGATAGTTTTAGAAGTGTGTCAAATGTAGCCTCTCTTATATTTTTTTAGGTCACTAGTGAAGCAGCTCATCTCAGTTTGCAATTGAAAATACAACTCATGGAAAAATATGTAGCCAAGTCTTGAGATATGTGCCTGAATTTTGTAATGGCTGAATGCGGAATTCGACGAAAGGGTTACACTTTCTAGCAAATAATGTGTGCGTAATTGTTTGATCTAGGAAGAAATCGTAGGAATATGGGCGAATACCGAAAGTGAGACTAGAAAGAGTCGGGTGTAGGTCTGGGCGTATCGGACAGGCTGCTACACAGATCCCACTCTCTGACGCTATCCTTCTGCTAACCGCCTCGGGGACTTTTGGCTGCTCAGTTTCCTGCCTGGCCCGGTGCACCCCTCCTTAGCTAACCTGGTCGCCCAAGACTCCTCTTAAGCGACCATATTGATGACGATCTCAGTGCGGACGCCAGATCAACACAGGATGCTGCGAAACAGTACTCCCATCCTCAGACCATCCACTACACCCGGCCTCCAGGTCGCTGGATTACAGGAGCACGCCACCACTCCCAGCCGCCAGCGTAATTCTTTCAACCGCCACTTTACCTACAATCTGCGATGTCAACGAACTATTTTTTCTCCATACTCACAGCTTACTCGCCGATTTATCACGAAAACTAATGTGTATAGTGTACTTATTCATTTCTTACTTTGCGTTTCGACGAGAAAGTACACTGCTGCGTATGAAACGAACTGTTGTTACCTTGTGGATCCACGTTGCAGTTTCAGTCACGAATGCAATTCCTTCCTTCACTTAGAGAAAGAAAAAACCACTTTGGTAACTAATGGTACCGTCTCTAGCCGTCACATGTACCCTCTCTTGGTATTGGTGCGAAGAAAATATTGCACTCGATAGTGTCAACACCTTATTCTATACTTTAATGCAGTTATTTTGCATTGAAAAAGGAAATTCATTCTTTAGAAACACATCTAGAATGCTCATTGAGTACCATTTTATTTTGTCGAAAATGTGGAATCACGTAAAGTAAGTATTCAAATCTGCATGTGTCATTATTATATTTATAACGAATGCCGAATGTTTTTCTTTTACATCTCCGGTCTGCCACATTTTCTAACATAATTTCGATTACAGGCTGAGCAACGATAATTTCTTACACTCACGTCGTGGTTTATGTCTACCATTCGTAATCTCCCTCGTTCTCTCTGCTTTCAACTGTGAAACTGAGATGTCTCGAACGCTACACAGCGCGTGCGTAAATCTTAGCGCTTCAAGGAGAGTGACGTGCCTCCTCAGTAGTCTCCATGTTCTTGATGCGGATGACAGGACGTCAAGCACCGCCTGTGAGTCACGAATGACCTCTTACTTTGAGAAGCAATCACTCCAGGAGGTTTTCTCCTTTGTGCCTTTAACCTGACCACTTGCGTGCAAGAAACACACATGTCCAATACTTGGAAATAAATTTCGACAGACATATATACTGAGAGATGATAGTTTTAGAAGTGTGTCAAATGTAGCCTCTCTTATATTTTTTTAAGTCACTAGTGAAGCAGCTCATCTCAGTTTGCAATTGAAAATACAACTCATGGAAAAATATGTAGTCAAGTCTTGAGATATGTGCCTGAATTTTGTAATGGCTGAATGCGGAATTCGACGAAAGGGTTACACTTTCTAGCAAATAATGTGTGCGTAATTGTTTGATCTAGGAAGAAATCGTAGGAATATGGGCGAATACCAAAAGTGAGACTAGAAAGAGTCGGGTGTAGGTCTGGGCGTATCGGACAGGCTGCTACACAGTTCCCACTCTCTGACGCTATCCTTCTGCTAACCGCCACGGGGACTTTTGGCTGCTCAGTTTCCTGCCTGGCCCGGTGCACCCCTCCTTAGCTAACCTGGTCGCCCAAGACTCCTCTTAAGCGACCATATTGATGACGATCTCAGTGCGGACGCCAGATCAACACAGGATGCTGCGAAACACTACTCCCACCCTCAGACCATCCACCACACCCGGCCTCCAGGTCGCTGGATTACAGGAGCACGCCACCACTCCCAGCCGCCAGCGTAATTCTTTCAACCGCTACTTTACCTACAATCTGCGATGTCAACGAACTATTTTTTCTCCATACTCACAGCTTACTCGCCGATTTATCACGAAAACTAATGTGTATAGTGTACTTATTAATTTCTTACTTTGCGTTTCGACGAGAAAGTACACTGCTGCGTATGAAACGAACTGTTGTTACCTTGTGGATCCACGTTGCAGTTTCAGTCACGAATGCAATTCCTTCCTTCACTTAGAGAAAGAAAAAACCACTTTGGTAACTAATGGTACCGTCTCTAGCCGTCACATGTACCCTCTCTTGGTATTGGTGCGAAGAAAATATTGCACTCGATAGTGTCAACACCTTATTCTATACTTTAATGCAGTTATTTTGCATTGAAAAAGGAAATTCATTCTTTAGAAACACATCTAGAATGCTCATTGAGTACCATTTTATTTTGTCGAAAATGTGGAATCACGTAAAGTAAGTATTCAAATCTGCATGTGTCATTATTATATTTATAACGAATGCCGAATGTTTTTCTTTTACATCTCCGGTCTGCCACATTTTCTAACATAATTTCGATTACAGGCTGAGCAACGATAATTTCTTACACTCACGTCGTGGTTTATGTCTACCATTCGTAATCTCCCTCGTTCTCTCTGCTTTCAACTGTGAAACTGAGATGTCTCGAACGCTACACAGCGCGTGCGTAAATCTTAGCGCTTCAAGGAGAGTGACGTGCCTCCTCAGTAGTCTCCATGTTCTTGATGCGGATGACAGGACGTCAAGCACCGCCTGTGAGTCACGAATGACCTCTTACTTTGAGAAGCAATCACTCCAGGAGGTTTTCTCCTTTGTGCCTTTAACCTGACCACTTGCGTGCAAGAAACACACATGTCCAATACTTGGAAATAAATTTCGACAGACATATATACTGAGAGATGATAGTTTTAGAAGTGTGTCAAATGTAGCCTCTCTTATATTTTTTTAGGTCACTAGTGAAGCAGCTCATCTCAGTTTGCAATTGAAAATACAACTCATGGAAAAATATGTAGCCAAGTCTTGAGATATGTGCCTGAATTTTGTAATGGCTGAATGCGGAATTCGACGAAAGGGTTACACTTTCTAGCAAATAATGTGTGCGTAATTGTTTGATCTAGGAAGAAATCGTAGGAATATGGGCGAATACCGAAAGTGAGACTAGAAAGAGTCGGGTGTAGGTCTGGGCGTATCGGACAGGCTGCTACACAGATCCCACTCTCTGACGCTATCCTTCTGCTAACCGCCTCGGGGACTTTTGGCTGCTCAGTTTCCTGCCTGGCCCGGTGCACCCCTCCTTAGCTAACCTGGTCGCCCAAGACTCCTCTTAAGCGACCATATTGATGACGATCTCAGTGCGGACGCCAGATCAACACAGGATGCTGCGAAACAGTACTCCCATCCTCAGACCATCCACTACACCCGGCCTCCAGGTCGCTGGATTACAGGAGCACGCCACCACTCCCAGCCGCCAGCGTAATTCTTTCAACCGCCACTTTACCTACAATCTGCGATGTCAACGAACTATTTTTTCTCCATACTCACAGCTTACTCGCCGATTTATCACGAAAACTAATGTGTATAGTGTACTTATTAATTTCTTACTTTGCGTTTCGACGAGAAAGTACACTGCTGCGTATGAAACGAACTGTTGTTACCTTGTGGATCCACGTTGCAGTTTCAGTCACGAATGCAATTCCTTCCTTCACTTAGAGAAAGAAAAAACCACTTTGGTAACTAATGGTACCGTCTCTAGCCGTCACATGTACCCTCTCTTGGTATTGGTGCGAAGAAAATATTGCACTCGATAGTGTCAACACCTTATTCTATACTTTAATGCAGTTATTTTGCATTGAAAAAGGAAATTCATTCTTTAGAAACACATCTAGAATGCTCATTGAGTACCATTTTATTTTGTCGAAAATGTGGAATCACGTAAAGTAAGTATTCAAATCTGCATGTGTCATTATTATATTTATAACGAATGCCGAATGTTTTTCTTTTACATCTCCGGTCTGCCACATTTTCTAACATAATTTCGATTACAGGCTGAGCAACGATAATTTCTTACACTCACGTCGTGGTTTATGTCTACCATTCGTAATCTCCCTCGTTCTCTCTGCTTTCAACTGTGAAACTGAGATGTCTCGAACGCTACACAGCGCGTGCGTAAATCTTAGCGCTTCAAGGAGAGTGACGTGCCTCCTCAGTAGTCTCCATGTTCTTGATGCGGATGACAGGACGTCAAGCACCGCCTGTGAGTCACGAATGACCTCTTACTTTGAGAAGCAATCACTCCAGGAGGTTTTCTCCTTTGTGCCTTTAACCTGACCACTTGCGTGCAAGAAACACACATGTCCAATACTTGGAAATAAATTTCGACAGACATATATACTGAGAGATGATAGTTTTAGAAGTGTGTCAAATGTAGCCTCTCTTATATTTTTTTAAGTCACTAGTGAAGCAGCTCATCTCAGTTTGCAATTGAAAATACAACTCATGGAAAAATATGTAGTCAAGTCTTGAGATATGTGCCTGAATTTTGTAATGGCTGAATGCGGAATTCGACGAAAGGGTTACACTTTCTAGCAAATAATGTGTGCGTAATTGTTTGATCTAGGAAGAAATCGTAGGAATATGGGCGAATACCGAAAGTAAGACTAAAAAGAGTTGGGTGTAGGTCTGGGCGTATCGGACAGGCTGCTACACAGTTCCCACTCTCTGACGCTATCCTTCTGCTAACCGCCACGGGGACTTTTGGCTGCTCAGTTTCCTGCCTGGCCCGGTGCACCCCTCCTTAGCTAACCTGGTCGCCCAAGACTCCTCTTAAGCGACCATATTGATGACGATCTCAGTGCGGACGCCAGATCAACACAGGATGCTGCGGAACAGTACCCCCATCCTCAGACCATCCACTACACCCGGCCTCCAGGTCGCTGGATTACAGGAGCACGCCACCACTCCCAGCCGCCAGCGTAATTCTTTCAACCGCCACTTTACCTACAATCTGCGATGTCAACGAACTATTTTTTCTCCATACTCACAGCTTACTCGCCGATTTATCACGAAAACTAATGTGTATAGTGTACTTATTCATTTCTTACTTTGCGTTTCGACGAGAAAGTACACTGCTGCGTATGAAACGAACTGTTGTTACCTTGTGGATCCACGTTGCAGTTTCAGTCACGAATGCAATTCCTTCCTTCACTTAGAGAAAGAAAAAACCACTTTGGTAACTAATGGTACCGTCTCTAGCCGTCACATGTACCCTCTCTTGGTATTGGTGCGAAGAAAATATTGCACTCGATAGTGTCAACACCTTATTCTATACTTTAATGCAGTTATTTTGCATTGAAAAAGGAAATTCATTCTTTAGAAACACATCTAGAATGCTCATTGAGTACCATTTTATTTTGTCGAAAATGTGGAATCACGTAAAGTAAGTATTCAAATCTGCATGTGTCATTATTATATTTATAACGAATGCCGAATGTTTTTCTTTTACATCTCCGGTCTGCCACATTTTCTAACATAATTTCGATTACAGGCTGAGCAACGATAATTTCTTACACTCACGTCGTGGTTTATGTCTACCATTCGTAATCTCCCTCGTTCTCTCTGCTTTCAACTGTGAAACTGAGATGTCTCGAACGCTACACAGCGCGTGCGTAAATCTTAGCGCTTCAAGGAGAGTGACGTGCCTCCTCAGTAGTCTCCATGTTCTTGATGCGGATGACAGGACGTCAAGCACCGCCTGTGAGTCACGAATGACCTCTTACTTTGAGAAGCAATCACTCCAGGAGGTTTTCTCCTTTGTGCCTTTAACCTGACCACTTGCGTGCAAGAAACACACATGTCCAATACTTGGAAATAAATTTCGACAGACATATATACTGAGAGATGATAGTTTTAGAAGTGTGTCAAATGTAGCCTCTCTTATATTTTTTTAAGTCACTAGTGAAGCAGCTCATCTCAGTTTGCAATTGAAAATACAACTCATGGAAAAATATGTAGTCAAGTCTTGAGATATGTGCCTGAATTTTGTAATGGCTGAATGCGGAATTCGACGAAAGGGTTACACTTTCTAGCAAATAATGTGTGCGTAATTGTTTGATCTAGGAAGAAATCGTAGGAATATGGGCGAATACCGAAAGTAAGACTAAAAAGAGTTGGGTGTAGGTCTGTTCGTATCGGACAGGCTGCTACACAGTTCCCACTCTCTGACGCTATCCGTCTGCTAACCGCCACGGGGACTTTTGGCTGCTCAGTTTCCTGCCTGGCCCGGTGCACCCCTCCTTAGCTAACCTGGTCGCCCAAGACTCCTCTTAAGCGACCATATTGATGACGATCTCAGTGCGGACGCCAGATCAACACAGGATGCTGCGAAACACTACTCCCACCCTCAGACCATCCACCACACCCGGCCTCCAGGTCGCTGGATTACAGGAGCACGCCACCACTCCCAGCCGCCAGCGTAATTCTTTCAACCGCTACTTTACCTACAATCTGCGATGTCAACGAACTATTTTTTCTCCATACTCACAGCTTACTCGCCGATTTATCACGAAAACTAATGTGTATAGTGTACTTATTCATTTCTTACTTTGCGTTTCGACGAGAAAGTACACTGCTGCGTATGAAACGAACTGTTGTTACCTTGTGGATCCACGTTGCAGTTTCAGTCACGAATGCAATTCCTTCCTTCACTTAGAGAAAGAAAAAACCACTTTGGTAACTAATGGTACCGTCTCTAGCCGTCACATGTACCCTCTCTTGGTATTGGTGCGAAGAAAATATTGCACTCGATAGTGTCAACACCTTATTCTATTCTTTAATGCAGTTATTTTGCATTGAAAAAGGAAATTCATTCTTTAGAAACACATCTAGAATGCTCATTGAGTACCATTTTATTTTGTCGAAAATGTGGAATCACGTAAAGTAAGTATTCAAATCTGCATGTGTCATTATTATATTTATAACGAATGCCGAATGTTTTTCTTTTACATCTCCGGTCTGCCACATTTTCTAACATAATTTCGATTACAGGCTGAGCAACGATAATTTCTTACACTCACGTCGTGGTTTATGTCTACCATTCGTAATCTCCCTCGTTCTCTCTGCTTTCAACTGTGAAACTGAGATGTCTCGAACGCTACACAGCGCGTGCGTAAATCTTAGCGCTTCAAGGAGAGTGACGTGCCTCCTCAGTAGTCTCCATGTTCTTGATGCGGATGACAGGACGTCAAGCACCGCCTGTGAGTCACGAATGACCTCTTACTTTGAGAAGCAATCACTCCAGGAGGTTTTCTCCTTTGTGCCTTTAACCTGACCACTTGCGTGCAAGAAACACACATGTCCAATACTTGGAAATAAATTTCGACAGACATATATACTGAGAGATGATAGTTTTAGAAGTGTGTCAAATGTAGCCTCTCTTATATTTTTTTAAGTCACTAGTGAAGCAGCTCATCTCAGTTTGCAATTGAAAATACAACTCATGGAAAAATATGTAGTCAAGTCTTGAGATATGTGCCTGAATTTTGTAATGGCTGAATGCGGAATTCGACGAAAGGGTTACACTTTCTAGCAAATAATGTGTGCGTAATTGTTTGATCTAGGAAGAAATCGTAGGAATATGGGCGAATACCGAAAGTAAGACTAAAAAGAGTTGGGTGTAGGTCTGGGCGTATCGGACAGGCTGCTACACAGTTCCCACTCTCTGACGCTATCCTTCTGCTAACCGCCACGGGGACTTTTGGCTGCTCAGTTTCCTGCCTGGCCCGGTGCACCCCTCCTTAGCTAACCTGGTCGCCCAAGACTCCTCTTAAGCGACCATATTGATGACGATCTCAGTGCGGACGCCAGATCAACACAGGATGCTGCGAAACACTACTCCCACCCTCAGACCATCCACCACACCCGGCCTCCAGGTCGCTGGATTACAGGAGCACGCCACCACTCCCAGCCGCCAGCGTAATTCTTTCAACCGCTACTTTACCTACAATCTGCGATGTCAACGAACTATTTTTTCTCCATACTCACAGCTTACTCGCCGATTTATCACGAAAACTAATGTGTATAGTGTACTTATTAATTTCTTACTTTGCGTTTCGACGAGAAAGTACACTGCTGCGTATGAAACGAACTGTTGTTACCTTGTGGATCCACGTTGCAGTTTCAGTCACGAATGCAATTCCTTCCTTCACTTAGAGAAAGAAAAAACCACTTTGGTAACTAATGGTACCGTCTCTAGCCGTCACATGTACCCTCTCTTGGTATTGGTGCGAAGAAAATATTGCACTCGATAGTGTCAACACCTTATTCTATACTTTAATGCAGTTATTTTGCATTGAAAAAGGAAATTCATTCTTTAGAAACACATCTAGAATGCTCATTGAGTACCATTTTATTTTGTCGAAAATGTGGAATCACGTAAAGTAAGTATTCAAATCTGCATGTGTCATTATTATATTTATAACGAATGCCGAATGTTTTTCTTTTACATCTCCGGTCTGCCACATTTTCTAACATAATTTCGATTACAGGCTGAGCAACGATAATTTCTTACACTCACGTCGTGGTTTATGTCTACCATTCGTAATCTCCCTCGTTCTCTCTGCTTTCAACTGTGAAACTGAGATGTCTCGAACGCTACACAGCGCGTGCGTAAATCTTAGCGCTTCAAGGAGAGTGACGTGCCTCCTCAGTAGTCTCCATGTTCTTGATGCGGATGACAGGACGTCAAGCACCGCCTGTGAGTCACGAATGACCTCTTACTTTGAGAAGCAATCACTCCAGGAGGTTTTCTCCTTTGTGCCTTTAACCTGACCACTTGCGTGCAAGAAACACACATGTCCAATACTTGGAAATAAATTTCGACAGACATATATACTGAGAGATGATAGTTTTAGAAGTGTGTCAAATGTAGCCTCTCTTATATTTTTTTAAGTCACTAGTGAAGCAGCTCATCTCAGTTTGCAATTGAAAATACAACTCATGGAAAAATATGTAGTCAAGTCTTGAGATATGTGCCTGAATTTTGTAATGGCTGAATGCGGAATTCGACGAAAGGGTTACACTTTCTAGCAAATAATGTGTGCGTAATTGTTTGATCTAGGAAGAAATCGTAGGAATATGGGCGAATACCGAAAGTAAGACTAAAAAGAGTTGGGTGTAGGTCTGGGCGTATCGGACAGGCTGCTACACAGTTCCCACTCTCTGACGCTATCCTTCTGCTAACCGCCACGGGGACTTTTGGCTGCTCAGTTTCCTGCCTGGCCCGGTGCACCCCTCCTTAGCTAACCTGGTCGCCCAAGACTCCTCTTAAGCGACCATATTGATGACGATCTCAGTGCGGACGCCAGATCAACACAGGATGCTGCGGAACAGTACCCCCATCCTCAGACCATCCACTACACCCGGCCTCCAGGTCGCTGGATTACAGGAGCACGCCACCACTCCCAGCCGCCAGCGTAATTCTTTCAACCGCCACTTTACCTACAATCTGCGATGTCAACGAACTATTTTTTCTCCATACTCACAGCTTACTCGCCGATTTATCACGAAAACTAATGTGTATAGTGTACTTATTCATTTCTTACTTTGCGTTTCGACGAGAAAGTACACTGCTGCGTATGAAACGAACTGTTGTTACCTTGTGGATCCACGTTGCAGTTTCAGTCACGAATGCAATTCCTTCCTTCACTTAGAGAAAGAAAAAACCACTTTGGTAACTAATGGTACCGTCTCTAGCCGTCACATGTACCCTCTCTTGGTATTGGTGCGAAGAAAATATTGCACTCGATAGTGTCAACACCTTATTCTATACTTTAATGCAGTTATTTTGCATTGAAAAAGGAAATTCATTCTTTAGAAACACATCTAGAATGCTCATTGAGTACCATTTTATTTTGTCGAAAATGTGGAATCACGTAAAGTAAGTATTCAAATCTGCATGTGTCATTATTATATTTATAACGAATGCCGAATGTTTTTCTTTTACATCTCCGGTCTGCCACATTTTCTAACATAATTTCGATTACAGGCTGAGCAACGATAATTTCTTACACTCACGTCGTGGTTTATGTCTACCATTCGTAATCTCCCTCGTTCTCTCTGCTTTCAACTGTGAAACTGAGATGTCTCGAACGCTACACAGCGCGTGCGTAAATCTTAGCGCTTCAAGGAGAGTGACGTGCCTCCTCAGTAGTCTCCATGTTCTTGATGCGGATGACAGGACGTCAAGCACCGCCTGTGAGTCACGAATGACCTCTTACTTTGAGAAGCAATCACTCCAGGAGGTTTTCTCCTTTGTGCCTTTAACCTGACCACTTGCGTGCAAGAAACACACATGTCCAATACTTGGAAATAAATTTCGACAGACATATATACTGAGAGATGATAGTTTTAGAAGTGTGTCAAATGTAGCCTCTCTTATATTTTTTTAAGTCACTAGTGAAGCAGCTCATCTCAGTTTGCAATTGAAAATACAACTCATGGAAAAATATGTAGTCAAGTCTTGAGATATGTGCCTGAATTTTGTAATGGCTGAATGCGGAATTCGACGAAAGGGTTACACTTTCTAGCAAATAATGTGTGCGTAATTGTTTGATCTAGGAAGAAATCGTAGGAATATGGGCGAATACCGAAAGTAAGACTAAAAAGAGTTGGGTGTAGGTCTGTTCGTATCGGACAGGCTGCTACACAGTTCCCACTCTCTGACGCTATCCGTCTGCTAACCGCCACGGGGACTTTTGGCTGCTCAGTTTCCTGCCTGGCCCGGTGCACCCCTCCTTAGCTAACCTGGTCGCCCAAGACTCCTCTTAAGCGACCATATTGATGACGATCTCAGTGCGGACGCCAGATCAACACAGGATGCTGCGAAACACTACTCCCACCCTCAGACCATCCACCACACCCGGCCTCCAGGTCGCTGGATTACAGGAGCACGCCACCACTCCCAGCCGCCAGCGTAATTCTTTCAACCGCTACTTTACCTACAATCTGCGATGTCAACGAACTATTTTTTCTCCATACTCACAGCTTACTCGCCGATTTATCACGAAAACTAATGTGTATAGTGTACTTATTCATTTCTTACTTTGCGTTTCGACGAGAAAGTACACTGCTGCGTATGAAACGAACTGTTGTTACCTTGTGGATCCACGTTGCAGTTTCAGTCACGAATGCAATTCCTTCCTTCACTTAGAGAAAGAAAAAACCACTTTGGTAACTAATGGTACCGTCTCTAGCCGTCACATGTACCCTCTCTTGGTATTGGTGCGAAGAAAATATTGCACTCGATAGTGTCAACACCTTATTCTATTCTTTAATGCAGTTATTTTGCATTGAAAAAGGAAATTCATTCTTTAGAAACACATCTAGAATGCTCATTGAGTACCATTTTATTTTGTCGAAAATGTGGAATCACGTAAAGTAAGTATTCAAATCTGCATGTGTCATTATTATATTTATAACGAATGCCGAATGTTTTTCTTTTACATCTCCGGTCTGCCACATTTTCTAACATAATTTCGATTACAGGCTGAGCAACGATAATTTCTTACACTCACGTCGTGGTTTATGTCTACCATTCGTAATCTCCCTCGTTCTCTCTGCTTTCAACTGTGAAACTGAGATGTCTCGAACGCTACACAGCGCGTGCGTAAATCTTAGCGCTTCAAGGAGAGTGACGTGCCTCCTCAGTAGTCTCCATGTTCTTGATGCGGATGACAGGACGTCAAGCACCGCCTGTGAGTCACGAATGACCTCTTACTTTGAGAAGCAATCACTCCAGGAGGTTTTCTCCTTTGTGCCTTTAACCTGACCACTTGCGTGCAAGAAACACACATGTCCAATACTTGGAAATAAATTTCGACAGACATATATACTGAGAGATGATAGTTTTAGAAGTGTGTCAAATGTAGCCTCTCTTATATTTTTTTAAGTCACTAGTGAAGCAGCTCATCTCAGTTTGCAATTGAAAATACAACTCATGGAAAAATATGTAGTCAAGTCTTGAGATATGTGCCTGAATTTTGTAATGGCTGAATGCGGAATTCGACGAAAGGGTTACACTTTCTAGCAAATAATGTGTGCGTAATTGTTTGATCTAGGAAGAAATCGTAGGAATATGGGCGAATACCGAAAGTAAGACTAAAAAGAGTTGGGTGTAGGTCTGGGCGTATCGGACAGGCTGCTACACAGTTCCCACTCTCTGACGCTATCCTTCTGCTAACCGCCACGGGGACTTTTGGCTGCTCAGTTTCCTGCCTGGCCCGGTGCACCCCTCCTTAGCTAACCTGGTCGCCCAAGACTCCTCTTAAGCGACCATATTGATGACGATCTCAGTGCGGACGCCAGATCAACACAGGATGCTGCGAAACAGTTTTCCCATCCTCAGACCATCCACTACACCCGGCCTCCAGGTCGCTGGATTACAGGAGCACGCCACCACTCCCAGCCGCCAGCGTAATTCTTTCAACCGCCACTTTACCTACAATCTGCGATGTCAACGAACTATTTTTTCTCCATACTCACAGCTTACTCGCCGATTTATCACGAAAACTAATGTGTATAGTGTACTTATTCATTTCTTACTTTGCGTTTCGACGAGAAAGTACACTGCTGCGTATGAAACGAACTGTTGTTACCTTGTGGATCCACGTTGCAGTTTCAGTCACGAATGCAATTCCTTCCTTCACTTAGAGAAAGAAAAAACCACTTTGGTAACTAATGGTACCGTCTCTAGCCGTCACATGTACCCTCTCTTGGTATTGGTGCGAAGAAAATATTGCACTCGATAGTGTCAACACCTTATTCTATTCTTTAATGCAGTTATTTTGCATTGAAAAAAACAAAATTCATTCTTTAGAAACACATCTAGAATGCTCATTGAGTACCATTTTATTTTGTCGAAAATGTGGAATCACATAAAGTTAGTATTCAAATCTGCATGTGTCATTATTATATTTATAACGAATGCCGAATGTTTTCCTTTTACATCTCCGGTCTGCCACATTTTCTAACATAATTTCGATTACAGGCTGAGCAACGATAATTTCTTACACTCACGTCGTGGTTTATGTCTACCATTCGTAATCTCCCTCGTTCTCTCTGCTTTCAACTGTGAAACTGAGATGTCTCGAACGCTACACAGCGCATGCGTAAATCTTAGCGCTTCAAGGAGAGTGACGTGCCTCCTCAGTAGTCTCCATGTTCTTGATGCGGATGACAGGACGTCAAGCACCGCCTGTGAGTCACGAATGACCTCTTACTTTGAGAAGCAATCACTCCAGGAGGTTTTCTCCTTTGTGCCTTTAACCTGACCACTTGCGTGCAAGAAACACACATGTCCAATACTTGGAAATAAATTTCGACAGACATATATACTGAGAGATGATAGTTTTAGAAGTGTGTCAAATGTAGCCTCTCTTATATTTTTTTAAGTCACTAGTGAAGCAGCTCATCTCAGTTTGCAATTGAAAATACAACTCATGGAAAAATATGTAGTCAAGTCTTGAGATATGTGCCTGAATTTTGTAATGGCTGAATGCGGAATTCGACGAAAGGGTTACACTTTCTAGCAAATAATGTGTGCGTAATTGTTTGATCTAGGAAGAAATCGTAGGAATATGGGCGAATACCGAAAGTGAGACTAGAAAGAGTCGGGTGTAGGTCTGGGCGTATCGGACAGGCTGCTACACAGTTCCCACTCTCTGACGCTATCCTTCTGCTAACCGCCACGGGGACTTTTGGCTGCTCAGTTTCCTGCCTGGCCCGGTGCACCCCTCCTTAGCTAACCTGGTCGCCCAAGACTCCTCTTAAGCGACCATATTGATGACGATCTCAGTGCGGACGCCAGATCAACACAGGATGCTGCGAAACATTACTCCCACCCTCAGACCATCCACCACACCCGGCCTCCAGGTCGCTGGATTACAGGAGCACGCCACCACTCCCAGCCGCCAGCGTAATTCTTTCAACCGCTACTTTACCTACAATCTGCGATGTCAACGAACTATTTTTTCTCCATACTCACAGCTTACTCGCCGATTTATCACGAAAACTAATGTGTATAGTGTACTTATTCATTTCTTACTTTGCGTTTCGACGAGAAAGTACACTGCTGCGTATGAAACGAACTGTTGTTACCTTGTGGATCCACGTTGCAGTTTCAGTCACGAATGCAATTCCTTCCTTCACTTAGAGAAAGAAAAAACCACTTTGGTAACTAATGGTACCGTCTCTAGCCGTCACATGTACCCTCTCTTGGTATTGGTGCGAAGAAAATATTGCACTCGATAGTGTCAACACCTTATTCTATTCTTTAATGCAGTTATTTTGCATTGAAAAAGGAAATTCATTCTTTAGAAACACATCTAGAATGCTCATTGAGTACCATTTTATTTTGTCGAAAATGTGGAATCACGTAAAGTAAGTATTCAAATCTGCATGTGTCATTATTATATTTATAACGAATGCCGAATGTTTTTCTTTTACATCTCCGGTCTGCCACATTTTCTAACATAATTTCGATTACAGGCTGAGCAACGATAATTTCTTACACTCACGTCGTGGTTTATGTCTACCATTCGTAATCTCCCTCGTTCTCTCTGCTTTCAACTGTGAAACTGAGATGTCTCGAACGCTACACAGCGCGTGCGTAAATCTTAGCGCTTCAAGGAGAGTGACGTGCCTCCTCAGTAGTCTCCATGTTCTTGATGCGGATGACAGGACGTCAAGCACCGCCTGTGAGTCACGAATGACCTCTTACTTTGAGAAGCAATCACTCCAGGAGGTTTTCTCCTTTGTGCCTTTAACCTGACCACTTGCGTGCAAGAAACACACATGTCCAATACTTGGAAATAAATTTCGACAGACATATATACTGAGAGATGATAGTTTTAGAAGTGTGTCAAATGTAGCCTCTCTTATATTTTTTTAAGTCACTAGTGAAGCAGCTCATCTCAGTTTGCAATTGAAAATACAACTCATGGAAAAATATGTAGTCAAGTCTTGAGATATGTGCCTGAATTTTGTAATGGCTGAATGCGGAATTCGACGAAAGGGTTACACTTTCTAGCAAATAATGTGTGCGTAATTGTTTGATCTAGGAAGAAATCGTAGGAATATGGGCGAATACCGAAAGTAAGACTAAAAAGAGTTGGGTGTAGGTCTGGGCGTATCGGACAGGCTGCTACACAGTTCCCACTCTCTGACGCTATCCTTCTGCTAACCGCCACGGGGACTTTTGGCTGCTCAGTTTCCTGCCTGGCCCGGTGCACCCCTCCTTAGCTAACCTGGTCGCCCAAGACTCCTCTTAAGCGACCATATTGATGACGATCTCAGTGCGGACGCCAGATCAACACAGGATGCTGCGAAACAGTACCCCCATCCTCAGACCATCCACTACACCCGGCCTCCAGGTCGCTGGATTACAGGAGCACGCCACCACTCCCAGCCGCCGGCGTAATTCTTTCAACCGCCACTTTACCTACAATCTGCGATGTCAACGAACTATTTTTTCTCCATACTCACAGCTTACTCGCCGATTTATCACGAAAACTAATGTGTATAGTGTACTTATTCATTTCTTACTTTGCGTTTCGACGAGAAAGTACACTGCTGCGTATGAAACGAACTGTTGTTACCTTGTGGATCCACGTTGCAGTTTCAGTCACGAATGCAATTCCTTCCTTCACTTAGAGAAAGAAAAAACCACTTTGGTAACTAATGGTACCGTCTCTAGCCGTCACATGTACCCTCTCTTGGTATTGGTGCGAAGAAAATATTGCACTCGATAGTGTCAACACCTTATTCTATTCTTTAATGCAGTTATTTTGCATTGAAAAAGGAAATTCATTCTTTAGAAACACATCTAGAATGCTCATTGAGTACCATTTTATTTTGTCGAAAATGTGGAATCACGTAAAGTAAGTATTCAAATCTGCATGTGTCATTATTATATTTATAACGAATGCCGAATGTTTTTCTTTTACATCTCCGGTCTGCCACATTTTCTAACATAATTTCGATTACAGGCTGAGCAACGATAATTTCTTACACTCACGTCGTGGTTTATGTCTACCATTCGTAATCTCCCTCGTTCTCTCTGCTTTCAACTGTGAAACTGAGATGTCTCGAACGCTACACAGCGCGTGCGTAAATCTTAGCGCTTCAAGGAGAGTGACGTGCCTCCTCAGTAGTCTCCATGTTCTTGATGCGGATGACAGGACGTCAAGCACCGCCTGTGAGTCACGAATGACCTCTTACTTTGAGAAGCAATCACTCCAGGAGGTTTTCTCCTTTGTGCCTTTAACCTGACCACTTGCGTGCAAGAAACACACATGTCCAATACTTGGAAATAAATTTCGACAGACATATATACTGAGAGATGATAGTTTTAGAAGTGTGTCAAATGTAGCCTCTCTTATATTTTTTTAAGTCACTAGTGAAGCAGCTCATCTCAGTTTGCAATTGAAAATACAACTCATGGAAAAATATGTAGTCAAGTCTTGAGATATGTGCCTGAATTTTGTAATGGCTGAATGCGGAATTCGACGAAAGGGTTACACTTTCTAGCAAATAATGTGTGCGTAATTGTTTGATCTAGGAAGAAATCGTAGGAATATGGGCGAATACCGAAAGTAAGACTAAAAAGAGTTGGGTGTAGGTCTGGGCGTATCGGACAGGCTGCTACACAGTTCCCACTCTCTGACGCTATCCTTCTGCTAACCGCCACGGGGACTTTTGGCTGCTCAGTTTCCTGCCTGGCCCGGTGCACCCCTCCTTAGCTAACCTGGTCGCCCAAGACTCCTCTTAAGCGACCATATTGATGACGATCTCAGTGCGGACGCCAGATCAACACAGGATGCTGCGAAACAGTACCCCCATCCTCAGACCATCCACTACACCCGGCCTCCAGGTCGCTGGATTACAGGAGCACGCCACCACTCCCAGCCGCCAGCGTAATTCTTTCAACCGCCACTTTACCTACAATCTGCGATGTCAACGAACTATTTTTTCTCCATACTCACAGCTTACTCGCCGATTTATCACGAAAACTAATGTGTATAGTGTACTTATTCATTTCTTACTTTGCGTTTCGACGAGAAAGTACACTGCTGCGTATGAAACGAACTGTTGTTACCTTGTGGATCCACGTTGCAGTTTCAGTCACGAATGCAATTCCTTCCTTCACTTAGAGAAAGAAAAAACCACTTTGGTAACTAATGGTACCGTCTCTAGCCGTCACATGTACCCTCTCTTGGTATTGGTGCGAAGAAAATATTGCACTCGATAGTGTCAACACCTTATTCTATTCTTTAATGCAGTTATTTTGCATTGAAAAAGGAAATTCATTCTTTAGAAACACATCTAGAATGCTCATTGAGTACCATTTTATTTTGTCGAAAATGTGGAATCACGTAAAGTAAGTATTCAAATCTGCATGTGTCATTATTATATTTATAACGAATGCCGAATGTTTTTCTTTTACATCTCCGGTCTGCCACATTTTCTAACATAATTTCGATTACAGGCTGAGCAACGATAATTTCTTACACTCACGTCGTGGTTTATGTCTACCATTCGTAATCTCCCTCGTTCTCTCTGCTTTCAACTGTGAAACTGAGATGTCTCGAACGCTACACAGCGCGTGCGTAAATCTTAGCGCTTCAAGGAGAGTGACGTGCCTCCTCAGTAGTCTCCATGTTCTTGATGCGGATGACAGGACGTCAAGCACCGCCTGTGAGTCACGAATGACCTCTTACTTTGAGAAGCAATCACTCCAGGAGGTTTTCTCCTTTGTGCCTTTAACCTGACCACTTGCGTGCAAGAAACACACATGTCCAATACTTGGAAATAAATTTCGACAGACATATATACTGAGAGATGATAGTTTTAGAAGTGTGTCAAATGTAGCCTCTCTTATATTTTTTTAAGTCACTAGTGAAGCAGCTCATCTCAGTTTGCAATTGAAAATACAACTCATGGAAAAATATGTAGTCAAGTCTTGAGATATGTGCCTGAATTTTGTAATGGCTGAATGCGGAATTCGACGAAAGGGTTACACTTTCTAGCAAATAATGTGTGCGTAATTGTTTGATCTAGGAAGAAATCGTAGGAATATGGGCGAATACCGAAAGTAAGACTAAAAAGAGTTGGGTGTAGGTCTGGGCGTATCGGACAGGCTGCTACACAGTTCCCACTCTCTGACGCTATCCTTCTGCTAACCGCCACGGGGACTTTTGGCTGCTCAGTTTCCTGCCTGGCCCGGTGCACCCCTCCTTAGCTAACCTGGTCGCCCAAGACTCCTCTTAAGCGACCATATTGATGACGATCTCAGTGCGGACGCCAGATCAACACAGGATGCTGCGAAACAGTACCCCCATCCTCAGACCATCCACTACACCCGGCCTCCAGGTCGCTGGATTACAGGAGCACGCCACCACTCCCAGCCGCCAGAGTAATTCTTTCAACCGCCACTTTACCTACAATCTGCGATGTCAACGAACTATTTTTTCTCCATACTCACAGCTTACTCGCCGATTTATCACGAAAACTAATGTGTATAGTGTACTTATTCATTTCTTACTTTGCGTTTCGACGAGAAAGTACACTGCTGCGTATGAAACGAACTGTTGTTACCTTGTGGATCCACGTTGCAGTTTCAGTCACGAATGCAATTCCTTCCTTCACTTAGAGAAAGAAAAAACCACTTTGGTAACTAATGGTACCGTCTCTAGCCGTCACATGTACCCTCTCTTGGTATTGGTGCGAAGAAAATATTGCACTCGATAGTGTCAACACCTTATTCTATTCTTTAATGCAGTTATTTTGCATTGAAAAAGGAAATTCATTCTTTAGAAACACATCTAGAATGCTCATTGAGTACCATTTTATTTTGTCGAAAATGTGGAATCACGTAAAGTAAGTATTCAAATCTGCATGTGTCATTATTATATTTATAACGAATGCCGAATGTTTTTCTTTTACATCTCCGGTCTGCCACATTTTCTAACATAATTTCGATTACAGGCTGAGCAACGATAATTTCTTACACTCACGTCGTGGTTTATGTCTACCATTCGTAATCTCCCTCGTTCTCTCTGCTTTCAACTGTGAAACTGAGATGTCTCGAACGCTACACAGCGCGTGCGTAAATCTTAGCGCTTCAAGGAGAGTGACGTGCCTCCTCAGTAGTCTCCATGTTCTTGATGCGGATGACAGGACGTCAAGCACCGCCTGTGAGTCACGAATGACCTCTTACTTTGAGAAGCAATCACTCCAGGAGGTTTTCTCCTTTGTGCCTTTAACCTGACCACTTGCGTGCAAGAAACACACATGTCCAATACTTGGAAATAAATTTCGACAGACATATATACTGAGAGATGATAGTTTTAGAAGTGTGTCAAATGTAGCCTCTCTTATATTTTTTTAAGTCACTAGTGAAGCAGCTCATCTCAGTTTGCAATTGAAAATACAACTCATGGAAAAATATGTAGTCAAGTCTTGAGATATGTGCCTGAATTTTGTAATGGCTGAATGCGGAATTCGACGAAAGGGTTACACTTTCTAGCAAATAATGTGTGCGTAATTGTTTGATCTAGGAAGAAATCGTAGGAATATGGGCGAATACCGAAAGTAAGACTAAAAAGAGTTGGGTGTAGGTCTGGGCGTATCGGACAGGCTGCTACACAGTTCCCACTCTCTGACGCTATCCTTCTGCTAACCGCCACGGGGACTTTTGGCTGCTCAGTTTCCTGCCTGGCCCGGTGCACCCCTCCTTAGCTAACCTGGTCGCCCAAGACTCCTCTTAAGCGACCATATTGATGACGATCTCAGTGCGGACGCCAGATCAACACAGGATGCTGCGAAACAGTTTTCCCATCCTCAGACCATCCACTACACCCGGCCTCCAGGTCGCTGGATTACAGGAGCACGCCACCACTCCCAGCCGCCAGCGTAATTCTTTCAACCGCCACTTTACCTACAATCTGCGATGTCAACGAACTATTTTTTCTCCATACTCACAGCTTACTCGCCGATTTATCACGAAAACTAATGTGTATAGTGTACTTATTCATTTCTTACTTTGCGTTTCGACGAGAAAGTACACTGCTGCGTATGAAACGAACTGTTGTTACCTTGTGGATCCACGTTGCAGTTTCAGTCACGAATGCAATTCCTTCCTTCACTTAGAGAAAGAAAAAACCACTTTGGTAACTAATGGTACCGTCTCTAGCCGTCACATGTACCCTCTCTTGGTATTGGTGCGAAGAAAATATTGCACTCGATAGTGTCAACACCTTATTCTATTCTTTAATGCAGTTATTTTGCATTGAAAAAAACAAAATTCATTCTTTAGAAACACATCTAGAATGCTCATTGAGTACCATTTTATTTTGTCGAAAATGTGGAATCACATAAAGTTAGTATTCAAATCTGCATGTGTCATTATTATATTTATAACGAATGCCGAATGTTTTCCTTTTACATCTCCGGTCTGCCACATTTTCTAACATAATTTCGATTACAGGCTGAGCAACGATAATTTCTTCCACTCACGTCGTGGTTTATGTCTACCATTCGTAATCTCCCTCGTTCTCTCTGCTTTCAACTGTGAAACTGAGATGTCTCGAACGCTACACAGCGCATGCGTAAATCTTAGCGCTTCAAGGAGAGTGACGTGCCTCCTCAGTAGTCTCCATGTTCTTGATGCGGATGACAGGACGTCAAGCACCGCCTGTGAGTCACGAATGACCTCTTACTTTGAGAAGCAATCACTCCAGGAGGTTTTCTCCTTTGTGCCTTTAACCTGACCACTTGCGTGCAAGAAACACACATGTCCAATACTTGGAAATAAATTTCGACAGACATATATACTGAGAGATGATAGTTTTAGAAGTGTGTCAAATGTAGCCTCTCTTATATTTTTTTAAGTCACTAGTGAAGCAGCTCATCTCAGTTTGCAATTGAAAATACAACTCATGGAAAAATATGTAGTCAAGTCTTGAGATATGTGCCTGAATTTTGTAATGGCTGAATGCGGAATTCGACGAAAGGGTTACACTTTCTAGCAAATAATGTGTGCGTAATTGTTTGATCTAGGAAGAAATCGTAGGAATATGGGCGAATACCGAAAGTAAGACTAAAAAGAGTTGGGTGTAGGTCTGGGCGTATCGGACAGGCTGCTACACAGTTCCCACTCTCTGACGCTATCCTTCTGCTAACCGCCACGGGGACTTTTGGCTGCTCAGTTTCCTGCCTGGCCCGGTGCACCCCTCCTTAGCTAACCTGGTCGCCCAAGACTCCTCTTAAGCGACCATATTGATGACGATCTCAGTGCGGACGCCAGATCAACACAGGATGCTGCGAAACAGTACCCCCATCCTCAGACCATCCACTACACCCGGCCTCCAGGTCGCTGGATTACAGGAGCACGCCACCACTCCCAGCCGCCAGCGTAATTCTTTCAACCGCCACTTTACCTACAATCTGCGATGTCAACGAACTATTTTTTCTCCATACTCACAGCTTACTCGCCGATTTATCACGAAAACTAATGTGTATAGTGTACTTATTCATTTCTTACTTTGCGTTTCGACGAGAAAGTACACTGCTGCGTATGAAACGAACTGTTGTTACCTTGTGGATCCACGTTGCAGTTTCAGTCACGAATGCAATTCCTTCCTTCACTTAGAGAAAGAAAAAACCACTTTGGTAACTAATGGTACCGTCTCTAGCCGTCACATGTACCCTCTCTTGGTATTGGTGCGAAGAAAATATTGCACTCGATAGTGTCAACACCTTATTCTATTCTTTAATGCAGTTATTTTGCATTGAAAAAGGAAATTCATTCTTTAGAAACACATCTAGAATGCTCATTGAGTACCATTTTATTTTGTCGAAAATGTGGAATCACGTAAAGTAAGTATTCAAATCTGCATGTGTCATTATTATATTTATAACGAATGCCGAATGTTTTTCTTTTACATCTCCGGTCTGCCACATTTTCTAACATAATTTCGATTACAGGCTGAGCAACGATAATTTCTTACACTCACGTCGTGGTTTATGTCTACCATTCGTAATCTCCCTCGTTCTCTCTGCTTTCAACTGTGAAACTGAGATGTCTCGAACGCTACACAGCGCGTGCGTAAATCTTAGCGCTTCAAGGAGAGTGACGTGCCTCCTCAGTAGTCTCCATGTTCTTGATGCGGATGACAGGACGTCAAGCACCGCCTGTGAGTCACGAATGACCTCTTACTTTGAGAAGCAATCACTCCAGGAGGTTTTCTCCTTTGTGCCTTTAACCTGACCACTTGCGTGCAAGAAACACACATGTCCAATACTTGGAAATAAATTTCGACAGACATATATACTGAGAGATGATAGTTTTAGAAGTGTGTCAAATGTAGCCTCTCTTATATTTTTTTAAGTCACTAGTGAAGCAGCTCATCTCAGTTTGCAATTGAAAATACAACTCATGGAAAAATATGTAGTCAAGTCTTGAGATATGTGCCTGAATTTTGTAATGGCTGAATGCGGAATTCGACGAAAGGGTTACACTTTCTAGCAAATAATGTGTGCGTAATTGTTTGATCTAGGAAGAAATCGTAGGAATATGGGCGAATACCGAAAGTAAGACTAAAAAGAGTTGGGTGTAGGTCTGGGCGTATCGGACAGGCTGCTACACAGTTCCCACTCTCTGACGCTATCCTTCTGCTAACCGCCACGGGGACTTTTGGCTGCTCAGTTTCCTGCCTGGCCCGGTGCACCCCTCCTTAGCTAACCTGGTCGCCCAAGACTCCTCTTAAGCGACCATATTGATGACGATCTCAGTGCGGACGCCAGATCAACACAGGATGCTGCGAAACAGTTTTCCCATCCTCAGACCATCCACTACACCCGGCCTCCAGGTCGCTGGATTACAGGAGCACGCCACCACTCCCAGCCGCCAGCGTAATTCTTTCAACCGCCACTTTACCTACAATCTGCGATGTCAACGAACTATTTTTTCTCCATACTCACAGCTTACTCGCCGATTTATCACGAAAACTAATGTGTATAGTGTACTTATTCATTTCTTACTTTGCGTTTCGACGAGAAAGTACACTGCTGCGTATGAAACGAACTGTTGTTACCTTGTGGATCCACGTTGCAGTTTCAGTCACGAATGCAATTCCTTCCTTCACTTAGAGAAAGAAAAAACCACTTTGGTAACTAATGGTACCGTCTCTAGCCGTCACATGTACCCTCTCTTGGTATTGGTGCGAAGAAAATATTGCACTCGATAGTGTCAACACCTTATTCTATTCTTTAATGCAGTTATTTTGCATTGAAAAAAACAAAATTCATTCTTTAGAAACACATCTAGAATGCTCATTGAGTACCATTTTATTTTGTCGAAAATGTGGAATCACATAAAGTTAGTATTCAAATCTGCATGTGTCATTATTATATTTATAACGAATGCCGAATGTTTTCCTTTTACATCTCCGGTCTGCCACATTTTCTAACATAATTTCGATTACAGGCTGAGCAACGATAATTTCTTCCACTCACGTCGTGGTTTATGTCTACCATTCGTAATCTCCCTCGTTCTCTCTGCTTTCAACTGTGAAACTGAGATGTCTCGAACGCTACACAGCGCATGCGTAAATCTTAGCGCTTCAAGGAGAGTGACGTGCCTCCTCAGTAGTCTCCATGTTCTTGATGCGGATGACAGGACGTCAAGCACCGCCTGTGAGTCACGAATGACCTCTTACTTTGAGAAGCAATCACTCCAGGAGGTTTTCTCCTTTGTGCCTTTAACCTGACCACTTGCGTGCAAGAAACACACATGTCCAATACTTGGAAATAAATTTCGACAGACATATATACTGAGAGATGATAGTTTTAGAAGTGTGTCAAATGTAGCCTCTCTTATATTTTTTTAAGTCACTAGTGAAGCAGCTCATCTCAGTTTGCAATTGAAAATACAACTCATGGAAAAATATGTAGTCAAGTCTTGAGATATGTGCCTGAATTTTGTAATGGCTGAATGCGGAATTCGACGAAAGGGTTACACTTTCTAGCAAATAATGTGTGCGTAATTGTTTGATCTAGGAAGAAATCGTAGGAATATGGGCGAATACCGAAAGTAAGACTAAAAAGAGTTGGGTGTAGGTCTGGGCGTATCGGACAGGCTGCTACACAGTTCCCACTCTCTGACGCTATCCTTCTGCTAACCGCCACGGGGACTTTTGGCTGCTCAGTTTCCTGCCTGGCCCGGTGCACCCCTCCTTAGCTAACCTGGTCGCCCAAGACTCCTCTTAAGCGACCATATTGATGACGATCTCAGTGCGGACGCCAGATCAACACAGGATGCTGCGAAACAGTACCCCCATCCTCAGACCATCCACTACACCCGGCCTCCAGGTCGCTGGATTACAGGAGCACGCCACCACTCCCAGCCGCCAGCGTAATTCTTTCAACCGCCACTTTACCTACAATCTGCGATGTCAACGAACTATTTTTTCTCCATACTCACAGCTTACTCGCCGATTTATCACGAAAACTAATGTGTATAGTGTACTTATTCATTTCTTACTTTGCGTTTCGACGAGAAAGTACACTGCTGCGTATGAAACGAACTGTTGTTACCTTGTGGATCCACGTTGCAGTTTCAGTCACGAATGCAATTCCTTCCTTCACTTAGAGAAAGAAAAAACCACTTTGGTAACTAATGGTACCGTCTCTAGCCGTCACATGTACCCTCTCTTGGTATTGGTGCGAAGAAAATATTGCACTCGATAGTGTCAACACCTTATTCTATACTTTAATGCAGTTATTTTGCATTGAAAAAGGAAATTCATTCTTTAGAAACACATCTAGAATGCTCATTGAGTACCATTTTATTTTGTCGAAAATGTGGAATCACGTAAAGTAAGTATTCAAATCTGCATGTGTCATTATTATATTTATAACGAATGCCGAATGTTTTTCTTTTACATCTCCGGTCTGCCACATTTTCTAACATAATTTCGATTACAGGCTGAGCAACGATAATTTCTTACACTCACGTCGTGGTTTATGTCTACCATTCGTAATCTCCCTCGTTCTCTCTGCTTTCAACTGTGAAACTGAGATGTCTCGAACGCTACACAGCGCGTGCGTAAATCTTAGCGCTTCAAGGAGAGTGACGTGCCTCCTCAGTAGTCTCCATGTTCTTGATGCGGATGACAGGACGTCAAGCACCGCCTGTGAGTCACGAATGACCTCTTACTTTGAGAAGCAATCACTCCAGGAGGTTTTCTCCTTTGTGCCTTTAACCTGACCACTTGCGTGCAAGAAACACACATGTCCAATACTTGGAAATAAATTTCGACAGACATATATACTGAGAGATGATAGTTTTAGAAGTGTGTCAAATGTAGCCTCTCTTATATTTTTTTAAGTCACTAGTGAAGCAGCTCATCTCAGTTTGCAATTGAAAATACAACTCATGGAAAAATATGTAGTCAAGTCTTGAGATATGTGCCTGAATTTTGTAATGGCTGAATGCGGAATTCGACGAAAGGGTTACACTTTCTAGCAAATAATGTGTGCGTAATTGTTTGATCTAGGAAGAAATCGTAGGAATATGGGCGAATACCGAAAGTAAGACTAAAAAGAGTTGGGTGTAGGTCTGGGCGTATCGGACAGGCTGCTACACAGTTCCCACTCTCTGACGCTATCCGTCTGCTAACCGCCACGGGGACTTTTGGCTGCTCAGTTTCCTGCCTGGCCCGGTGCACCCCTCCTTAGCTAACCTGGTCGCCCAAGACTCCTCTTAAGCGACCATATTGATGACGATCTCAGTGCGGACGCCAGATCAACACAGGATGCTGCGAAACACTACTCCCACCCTCAGACCATCCACCACACCCGGCCTCCAGGTCCCTGGATTACAGGAGCACGCCACCACTCCCAGCCGCCAGCGTAATTCTTTCAACCGCTACTTTACCTACAATCTGCGATGTCAACGAACTATTTTTTCTCCATACTCACAGCTTACTCGCCGATTTATCACGAAAACTAATGTGTATAGTGTACTTATTCATTTCTTACTTTGCGTTTCGACGAGAAAGTACACTGCTGCGTATGAAACGAACTGTTGTTACCTTGTGGATCCACGTTGCAGTTTCAGTCACGAATGCAATTCCTTCCTTCACTTAGAGAAAGAAAAAACCACTTTGGTAACTAATGGTACCGTCTCTAGCCGTCACATGTACCCTCTCTTGGTATTGGTGCGAAGAAAATATTGCACTCGATAGTGTCAACACCTTATTCTATTCTTTAATGCAGTTATTTTGCATTGAAAAAGGAAATTCATTCTTTAGAAACACATCTAGAATGCTCATTGAGTACCATTTCATTTTGTCGAAAATGTGGAATCACGTAAAGTAAGTATTCAAATCTGCATGTGTCATTATTATATTTATAACGAATGCCGAATGTTTTTCTTTTACATCTCCGGTCTGCCACATTTTCTAACATAATTTCGATTACAGGCTGAGCAACGATAATTTCTTACACTCACGTCGTGGTTTATGTCTACCATTCGTAATCTCCCTCGTTCTCTCTGCTTTCAACTGTGAAACTGAGATGTCTCGAACGCTACACAGCGCGTGCGTAAATCTTAGCGCTTCAAGGAGAGTGACGTGCCTCCTCAGTAGTCTCCATGTTCTTGATGCGGATGACAGGACGTCAAGCACCGCCTGTGAGTCACGAATGACCTCTTACTTTGAGAAGCAATCACTCCAGGAGGTTTTCTCCTTTGTGCCTTTAACCTGACCACTTGCGTGCAAGAAACACACATGTCCAATACTTGGAAATAAATTTCGACAGACATATATACTGAGAGATGATAGTTTTAGAAGTGTGTCAAATGTAGCCTCTCTTATATTTTTTTAAGTCACTAGTGAAGCAGCTCATCTCAGTTTGCAATTGAAAATACAACTCATGGAAAAATATGTAGTCAAGTCTTGAGATATGTGCCTGAATTTTGTAATGGCTGAATGCGGAATTCGACGAAAGGGTTACACTTTCTAGCAAATAATGTGTGCGTAATTGTTTGATCTAGGAAGAAATCGTAGGAATATGGGCGAATACCGAAAGTAAGACTAAAAAGAGTTGGGTGTAGGTCTGGGCGTATCGGACAGGCTGCTACACAGTTCCCACTCTCTGACGCTATCCTTCTGCTAACCGCCACGGGGACTTTTGGCTGCTCAGTTTCCTGCCTGGCCCGGTGCACCCCTCCTTAGCTAACCTGGTCGCCCAAGACTCCTCTTAAGCGACCATATTGATGACGATCTCAGTGCGGACGCCAGATCAACACAGGATGCTGCGAAACAGTTTTCCCATCCTCAGACCATCCACTACACCCGGCCTCCAGGTCGCTGGATTACAGGAGCACGCCACCACTCCCAGCCGCCAGCGTAATTCTTTCAACCGCCACTTTACCTACAATCTGCGATGTCAACGAACTATTTTTTCTCCATACTCACAGCTTACTCGCCGATTTATCACGAAAACTAATGTGTATAGTGTACTTATTCATTTCTTACTTTGCGTTTCGACGAGAAAGTACACTGCTGCGTATGAAACGAACTGTTGTTACCTTGTGGATCCACGTTGCAGTTTCAGTCACGAATGCAATTCCTTCCTTCACTTAGAGAAAGAAAAAACCACTTTGGTAACTAATGGTACCGTCTCTAGCCGTCACATGTACCCTCTCTTGGTATTGGTGCGAAGAAAATATTGCACTCGATAGTGTCAACACCTTATTCTATTCTTTAATGCAGTTATTTTGCATTGAAAAAAACAAAATTCATTCTTTAGAAACACATCTAGAATGCTCATTGAGTACCATTTTATTTTGTCGAAAATGTGGAATCACATAAAGTTAGTATTCAAATCTGCATGTGTCATTATTATATTTATAACGAATGCCGAATGTTTTCCTTTTACATCTCCGGTCTGCCACATTTTCTAACATAATTTCGATTACAGGCTGAGCAACGATAATTTCTTACACTCACGTCGTGGTTTATGTCTACCATTCGTAATCTCCCTCGTTCTCTCTGCTTTCAACTGTGAAACTGAGATGTCTCGAACGCTACACAGCGCATGCGTAAATCTTAGCGCTTCAAGGAGAGTGACGTGCCTCCTCAGTAGTCTCCATGTTCTTGATGCGGATGACAGGACGTCAAGCACCGCCTGTGAGTCACGAATGACCTCTTACTTTGAGAAGCAATCACTCCAGGAGGTTTTCTCCTTTGTGCCTTTAACCTGACCACTTGCGTGCAAGAAACACACATGTCCAATACTTGGAAATAAATTTCGACAGACATATATACTGAGAGATGATAGTTTTAGAAGTGTGTCAAATGTAGCCTCTCTTATATTTTTTTAAGTCACTAGTGAAGCAGCTCATCTCAGTTTGCAATTGAAAATACAACTCATGGAAAAATATGTAGTCAAGTCTTGAGATATGTGCCTGAATTTTGTAATGGCTGAATGCGGAATTCGACGAAAGGGTTACACTTTCTAGCAAATAATGTGTGCGTAATTGTTTGATCTAGGAAGAAATCGTAGGAATATGGGCGAATACCGAAAGTGAGACTAGAAAGAGTCGGGTGTAGGTCTGGGCGTATCGGACAGGCTGCTACACAGTTCCCACTCTCTGACGCTATCCTTCTGCTAACCGCCACGGGGACTTTTGGCTGCTCAGTTTCCTGCCTGGCCCGGTGCACCCCTCCTTAGCTAACCTGGTCGCCCAAGACTCCTCTTAAGCGACCATATTGATGACGATCTCAGTGCGGACGCCAGATCAACACAGGATGCTGCGAAACATTACTCCCACCCTCAGACCATCCACCACACCCGGCCTCCAGGTCGCTGGATTACAGGAGCACGCCACCACTCCCAGCCGCCAGCGTAATTCTTTCAACCGCTACTTTACCTACAATCTGCGATGTCAACGAACTATTTTTTCTCCATACTCACAGCTTACTCGCCGATTTATCACGAAAACTAATGTGTATAGTGTACTTATTCATTTCTTACTTTGCGTTTCGACGAGAAAGTACACTGCTGCGTATGAAACGAACTGTTGTTACCTTGTGGATCCACGTTGCAGTTTCAGTCACGAATGCAATTCCTTCCTTCACTTAGAGAAAGAAAAAACCACTTTGGTAACTAATGGTACCGTCTCTAGCCGTCACATGTACCCTCTCTTGGTATTGGTGCGAAGAAAATATTGCACTCGATAGTGTCAACACCTTATTCTATTCTTTAATGCAGTTATTTTGCATTGAAAAAGGAAATTCATTCTTTAGAAACACATCTAGAATGCTCATTGAGTACCATTTTATTTTGTCGAAAATGTGGAATCACGTAAAGTAAGTATTCAAATCTGCATGTGTCATTATTATATTTATAACGAATGCCGAATGTTTTTCTTTTACATCTCCGGTCTGCCACATTTTCTAACATAATTTCGATTACAGGCTGAGCAACGATAATTTCTTACACTCACGTCGTGGTTTATGTCTACCATTCGTAATCTCCCTCGTTCTCTCTGCTTTCAACTGTGAAACTGAGATGTCTCGAACGCTACACAGCGCGTGCGTAAATCTTAGCGCTTCAAGGAGAGTGACGTGCCTCCTCAGTAGTCTCCATGTTCTTGATGCGGATGACAGGACGTCAAGCACCGCCTGTGAGTCACGAATGACCTCTTACTTTGAGAAGCAATCACTCCAGGAGGTTTTCTCCTTTGTGCCTTTAACCTGACCACTTGCGTGCAAGAAACACACATGTCCAATACTTGGAAATAAATTTCGACAGACATATATACTGAGAGATGATAGTTTTAGAAGTGTGTCAAATGTAGCCTCTCTTATATTTTTTTAAGTCACTAGTGAAGCAGCTCATCTCAGTTTGCAATTGAAAATACAACTCATGGAAAAATATGTAGTCAAGTCTTGAGATATGTGCCTGAATTTTGTAATGGCTGAATGCGGAATTCGACGAAAGGGTTACACTTTCTAGCAAATAATGTGTGCGTAATTGTTTGATCTAGGAAGAAATCGTAGGAATATGGGCGAATACCGAAAGTAAGACTAAAAAGAGTTGGGTGTAGGTCTGGGCGTATCGGACAGGCTGCTACACAGTTCCCACTCTCTGACGCTATCCTTCTGCTAACCGCCACGGGGACTTCTGGCTGCTCAGTTTCCTGCCTGGCCCGGTGCACCCCTCCTTAGCTAACCTGGTCGCCCAAGACTCCTCTTAAGCGACCATATTGATGACGATCTCAGTGCGGACGCCAGATCAACACAGGATGCTGCGAAACAGTTTTCCCATCCTCAGACCATCCACTACACCCGGCCTCCAGGTCGCTGGATTACAGGAGCACGCCACCACTCCCAGCCGCCAGCGTAATTCTTTCAACCGCCACTTTACCTACAATCTGCGATGTCAACGAACTATTTTTTCTCCATACTCACAGCTTACTCGCCGATTTATCACGAAAACTAATGTGTATAGTGTACTTATTCATTTCTTACTTTGCGTTTCGACGAGAAAGTACACTGCTGCGTATGAAACGAACTGTTGTTACCTTGTGGATCCACGTTGCAGTTTCAGTCACGAATGCAATTCCTTCCTTCACTTAGAGAAAGAAAAAACCACTTTGGTAACTAATGGTACCGTCTCTAGCCGTCACATGTACCCTCTCTTGGTATTGGTGCGAAGAAAATATTGCACTCGATAGTGTCAACACCTTATTCTATTCTTTAATGCAGTTATTTTGCATTGAAAAAAACAAAATTCATTCTTTAGAAACACATCTAGAATGCTCATTGAGTACCATTTTATTTTGTCGAAAATGTGGAATCACATAAAGTTAGTATTCAAATCTGCATGTGTCATTATTATATTTATAACGAATGCCGAATGTTTTCCTTTTACATCTCCGGTCTGCCACATTTTCTAACATAATTTCGATTACAGGCTGAGCAACGATAATTTCTTCCACTCACGTCGTGGTTTATGTCTACCATTCGTAATCTCCCTCGTTCTCTCTGCTTTCAACTGTGAAACTGAGATGTCTCGAACGCTACACAGCGCATGCGTAAATCTTAGCGCTTCAAGGAGAGTGAGTGCCTCCTCAGTAGTCTCCATGTTCTTGATGCGGATGACAGGACGTCAAGCACCGCCTGTGAGTCACGAATGACCTCTTACTTTGAGAAGCAATCACTCCAGGAGGTTTTCTCCTTTGTGCCTTTAACCTGACCACTTGCGTGCAAGAAACACACATGTCCAACACTTGGAAATAAATTTCGACAGACATATATACTGAGAGATGATTGTTTTAGAAGTGTGTCAAATCTAGCCTCTCTTATATTTTGAAGTCACTAGTGAAGCAGCTCATCTCAGTTTGCAATTGAAAATACAACTCATGGAAAAATATGCAGTCAAGTCTTGAGATATGTGCCTGAATTTTGTAATGGCTGAATGCGGAATTCGACGAAAGGGTTACACTTTCTAGCAAATAATGTGTGCGTAATTGTTTGATCTAGGAAGAAATCGTAGGAATATGGGCGAATACCGAAAGTGAGACTAGAAAGAGTCGGGTGTAGGTCTGGGCGTATCGGACAGGCTGCTACACAGTTCCCACTCTCTGACGCTATCCTTCTGCTAACCGCCACGGGGACTTTTGGCTGCTCAGTTTCCTGCCTGGCCCGGTGCACCCCTCCTTAGCTAACCTGGTCGCCCAAGACTCCTCTTAAGCGACCATATTGATGACGATCTCAGTGCGGACGCCAGATCAACACAGGATGCTGCGAAACAGTACTCCCATCCTCAGACCATCCACCACACCCGGCCTCCAGGTCGCTGGATTACAGGAGCACGCCACCACTCCCAGCCGCCAGCGTAATTCTTTCAACCGCTACTTTACCTACAATCTGCGATGTCAACGAACTATTTTTTCTCCATACTCACAGCTTACTCGCCGATTTATCACGAAAACTAATGTGTATAGTGTACTTATTCATTTCTTACTTTGCGTTTCGACGAGAAAGTACACTGCTGCGTATGAAACGAACTGTTGTTACCTTGTGGATCCACGTTGCAGTTTCAGTCACGAATGCAATTCCTTCCTTCACTTAGAGAAAGAAAAAACCACTTTGGTAACTAATGGTACCGTCTCTAGCCGTCACATGTACCCTCTCTTGGTATTGGTGCGAAGAAAATATTGCACTCGATAGTGTCAACACCTTATTCTATTCTTTAATGCAGTTATTTTGCATTGAAAAAGGAAATTCATTCTTTAGAAACACATCTAGAATGCTCATTGAGTACCATTTTATTTTGTCGAAAATGTGGAATCACATAAAGTTAGTATTCAAATCTGCATGTGTCATTATTATATTTATAACGAATGCCGAATGTTTTTCTTTTACATCTCCGGTCTGCCACATTTTCTAACATAATTTCGATTACAGGCTGAGCAACGATAATTTCTTACACTCACGTCGTGGTTTATGTCTACCATTCGTAATCTCCCTCGTTCTCTCTGCTTTCAACTGTGAAACTGAGATGTCTCGAACGCTACACAGCGCATGCGTAAATCTTAGCGCTTCAAGGAGAGTGACGTGCCTCCTCAGTAGTCTCCATGTTCTTGATGCGGATGACAGGACGTCAAGCACCGCCTGTGAGTCACGAATGACCTCTTACTTTGAGAAGCAATCACTCCAGGAGGTTTTCTCCTTTGTGCCTTTAACCTGACCACTTGCGTGCAAGAAACACACATGTCCAACACTTGGAAATAAATTTCGACAGACATATATACTGAGAGATGATAGTTTTAGAAGTGTGTCAAATCTAGCCTCTCTTATATTTTGAAGTCACTAGTGAAGCAGCTCATCTCAGTGTGCAATTGAAAATACAACTCATGGAAAAATATGCAGTCAAGTCTTGAGATATGTGCCTGAATTTTGTAATGGCTGAATGCGGAATTCGACGAAAGGGTTACACTTTCTAGCAAATAATGTGTGCGTAATTGTTTGATCTAGGAAGAAATCGTAGGAATATGGGCGAATACCGAATGTGAGACTAGAAAGAGTCGGGTGTAGGTCTGGGCGTATCGGACAGGCTGCTACACAGTTCCCACTCTCTGACGCTATCCTTCTGCTAACCGCCTCGGGGACTTTTGGCTGCTCAGTTTCCTGCCTGGCCCGGTGCACCCCTCCTTAGCTAACCTGGTCGCCCAAGACTCCTCTTAAGCGACCATATTGATGACGATCTCAGTGCGGACGCCAGATCAACACAGGATGCTGCGAAACACTACTCCCACCCTCAGACCATCCACCACACCCGGCCTCCAGGTCGCTGGATTACAGGAGCACGCCACCACTCCCAGCCGCCAGCGTAACTCTTTCAACCGCTACTTTACCTACAATCTGCGATGTCAACGAACTATTTTTTCTCCATACTCACAGCTTACTCGCCGATTTATCACGAAAACTAATGTGTATAGTGTACTTATTAATATCTTACTTTGCGTTTCGACGAGAAAGTACACTGCTGCGTATGAAACGAACTGTTGTTACCTTGTGGATCCACGTTGCAGTTTCAGTCACGAATGCAATTCCTTCCTTCACTTAGAGAAAGAAAAAACCACTTTGGTAACTAATGGTATCGTCTCTAGCCGTCACATGTACCCTCTCTTGGTATTGGTGCGAAGAAAATATTGCACTCGATAGTGTCAACACCTTATTCTATTCTTTAATGCAGTTATTTTGCATTGAAAAAGGAAATTCATTCTTTAGACACACATCTAGAATGCTCATTGAGTACCATTTTATTTTGACGAAAATGTGGAATCACGTAAAGTAAGTATTCAAATCTGCATGTGTCATTATTATATTTATAACGAATGCCGAATGTTTTTCTTTTACATCTCCGGTCTGCCACATTTTCTAACATAATTTCGATTACAGGCTGAGCAACGATAATTTCTTACACTCACGTCGTGGTTTATGTCTACCATTCGTAATCTCCCTCGTTCTCTCTGCTTTCAACTGTGAAACTGAGATGTCTCGAACGCTACACAGCGCGTGCGTAAATCTTAGCGCTTCAAGGAGAGTGACGTGCCTCCTCAGTAGTCTCCATGTTCTTGATGCGGATGACAGGACGTCAAGCACCGCCTGTGAGTCACGAATGACCTCTTACTTTGAGAAGCAATCACTCCAGGAGGTTTTCTCCTTTGTGCCTTTAACCTGACCACTTGCGTGCAAGAAACACACATGTCCAATACTTGGAAATAAATTTCGACAGACATATATACTGAGAGATGATAGTTTTAGAAGTGTGTCAAATCTAGCCTCTCTTATATTTTGAAGTCACTAGTGAAGCAGCTCATCTCAGTTTGCAATTGAAAATACAACTCATGGAAAAATATGCAGTCAAGTCTTGAGATATGTGCCTGAATTTTGTAATGGCTGAATGCGGAATTCGACGAAAGGGTTACACTTTCTAGCAAATAATGTGTGCGTAATTGTTTGATCTAGGAAGAAATCGTAGGAATATGGGCGAATACCGAAAGTGAGATTAGAAAGAGTCGGGTGTAGGTCTGGGCGTATCGGACAGGCTGCTACACAGTTCCCACTCTCTGACGCTATCCTTCTGCTAACCGCCACGGGGACTTTTGGCTGCTCAGTTTCCTGCCTGGCCCGGTGCACCCCTCCTTAGCTAACCTGGTCGCCCAAGACTCCTCTTAAGCGACCATATTGATGACGATCTCAGTGCGGACGCCAGATCAACACAGGATGCTGCGAAACAGTACTCCCATCCTCAGACCATCCACTACACCCGGCCTCCAGGTCGCTGGATTACAGGAGCACGCCACCACTCCCAGCCGCCAGCGTAATTCTTTCAACCGCCACTTTACCTACAATCTGCGATGTCAACGAACTATTTTTTCTCCATACTCACAGCTTACTCGCCGATTTATCACGAAAACTAATGTGTATAGTGTACTTATTAATTTCTTACTTTGCGTTTCGACGAGAAAGTACACTGCTGCGTATGAAACGAACTGTTGTTACCTTGTGGATCCACGTTGCAGTTTCAGTCACGAATGCAATTCCTTCCTTCACTTAGAGAAAGAAAAAACCACTTTGGTAACTAATGGTACCGTCTCTAGCCGTCACATGTACCCTCTCTTGGTATTGGTGCGAAGAAAATATTGCACTCGATAGTGTCAACACCTTATTCTATTCTTTAATGCAGTTATTTTGCATTGAAAAAGGAAATTCATTCTTTAGAAACACATCTAGAATGCTCATTGAGTACCATTTTATTTTGACGAAAATGTGGAATCACGTAAAGTAAGTATTCAAATCTGCATGTGTCATTATTATATTTATAACGAATGCCGAATGTTTTTCTTTTACATCTCCGGTCTGCCACATTTTCTAACATAATTTCGATTACAGGCTGAGCAACGATAATTTCTTACACTCACGTCGTGGTTTATGTCTACCATTCGTAATCTCCCTCGTTCTCTCTGCTTTCAACTGTGAAACTGAGATGTCTCGAACGCTACACAGCGCGTGCGTAAATCTTAGCGCTTCAAGGAGAGTGACGTGCCTCCTCAGTAGTCTCCATGTTCTTGATGCGGATGACAGGACGTCAAGCACCGCCTGTGAGTCACGAATGACCTCTTACTTTGAGAAGCAATCACTCCAGGAGGTTTTCTCCTTTGTGCCTTTAACCTGACCACTTGCGTGCAAGAAACACACATGTCCAGTACTTGGAAATAAATTTCGACAGACATATATACTGAGAGATGATAGTTTTAGAAGTGTGTCAAATCTAGCCTCTCTTATATTTTGAAGTCACTAGTGAAGCAGCTCATCTCAGTGTGCAATTGAAAATACAACTCATGGAAAAATATGCAGTCAAGTCTTGAGATATGTGCCTGAATTTTGTAATGGCTGAATGCGGAATTCGACGAAAGGGTTACACTTTCTAGCAAATAATGTGTGCGTAATTGTTTGATCTAGGAAGAAATCGTAGGAATATGGGCGAATACCGAAAGTGAGATTAGAAAGAGTCGGGTGTAGGTCTGGGCGTATCGGACAGGCTGCTACACAGTTCCCACTCTCTGACGCTATCCTTCTGCTAACCGCCACGGGGACTTTTGGCTGCTCAGTTTCCTGCCTGGCCCGGTGCACCCCTCCTTAGCTAACCTGGTCGCCCAAGACTCCTCTTAAGCGACCATATTGATGACGATCTCAGTGCGGACGCCAGATCAACACAGGATGCTGCGAAACACTACTCCCATCCTCAGACCATCCACCACACCCGGCCTCCAGGTCGCTGGATTACAGGAGCACGCCACCACTCCCAGCCGCCAGCGTAATTCTTTCAACCTCCACTTTACCTACAATCTGCGATGTCAACGAACTATTTTTTCTCCATACTCACAGCTTACTCGCCGATTTATCACGAAAACTAATGTGTATAGTGTACTTATACATTTCTTACTTTGCGTTTCGACGAGAAAGTACACTGCTGCGTATGAAACGAACTGTTGTTACCTTGTGGATCCACGTTGCAGTTTCAGTCACGAATGCAATTCCTTCCTTCACTTAGAGAAAGAAAAAACCACTTTGGTAACTAATGGTACCGTCTCTAGCCGTCACATGTACCCTCTCTTGGTATTGGTGCGAAGAAAATATTGCACTCGATAGTGTCAACACCTTATTCTATTCTTTAATGCAGTTATTTTGCATTGAAAAAGGAAATTCATTCTTTAGAAACACATCTAGAATGCTCATTGAGTACCATTTTATTTTGTCGAAAATGTGGAATCACATAAAGTTAGTATTCAAATCTGCATGTGTCATTATTATATTTATAACGAATGCCGAATGTTTTTCTTTTACATCTCCGGTCTGCCACATTTTCTAACATAATTTCGATTACAGGCTGAGCAACGATAATTTCTTACACTCACGTCGTGGTTTATGTCTACCATTCGTAATCTCCCTCGTTCTCTCTGCTTTCAACTGTGAAACTGAGATGTCTCGAACGCTACACAGCACGCGCTTCAAGGAGAGTGACGTGCCTCCTCAGTAGTCTCCATGTTCTTGATGCGGATGACAGGACGTCAAGCACCGCCTGTGAGTCACGAATGACCTCTTACTTTGAGAAGCAATCACTCCAGGAGGTTTTCTCCTTTGTGCCTTTAACCTGACCACTTGCGTGCAAGAAACACACATGTCCAATACTTGGAAATAAATTTCGACAGACATATATACTGAGAGATGATAGTTTTAGAAGTGTGTCAAATCTAGCCTCTCTTATATTTTGAAGTCACTAGTGAAGCAGCTCATCTCAGTGTGCAATTGAAAATACAACTCATGGAAAAATATGCAGTCAAGTCTTGAGATATGTGCCTGAATTTTGTAATGGCTGAATGCGGAATTCGACGAAAGGGTTACACTTTCTAGCAAATAATGTGTGCGTAATTGTTTGATCTAGGAAGAAATCGTAGGAATATGGGCGAATACCGAAAGTGAGATTAGAAAGAGTCGGGTGTAGGTCTGGGCGTATCGGACAGGCTGCTACACAGTTCCCACTCTCTGACGCTATCCTTCTGCTAACCGCCACGGGGACTTTTGGCTGCTCAGTTTCCTGCCTGGCCCGGTGCACCCCTCCTTAGCTAACCTGGTCGCCCAAGACTCCTCTTAAGCGACCATATTGATGACGATCTCAGTGCGGACGCCAGATCAACACAGGATGCTGCGAAACACTACTCCCATCCTCAGACCATCCACCACACCCGGCCTCCAGGTCGCTGGATTACAGGAGCACGCCACCACTCCCAGCCGCCAGCGTAATTCTTTCAACCGCCACTTTACCTACAATCTGCGATGTCAACGAACTATTTTTTCTCCATACTCACAGCTTACTCGCCGATTTATCACGAAAACTAATGTGTATAGTGTACTTATTCATTTCTTACTTTCCGTTTCGACGAGAAAGTACACTGCTGCGTATGAAACGAACTGTTGTTACCTTGTGGATCCACGTTGCAGTTTCAGTCACGAATGCAATTCCTTCCTTCACTTAGAGAAAGAAAAAACCACTTTGGTAACTAATGGTACCGTCTCTAGCCGTCACATGTACCCTCTCTTGGTATTGGTGCGAAGAAAATATTGCACTCGATAGTGTCAACACCTTATTCTATTCTTTAATGCAGTTATTTTGCATTGAAAAAGGAAATTCATTCTTTAGAAACACATCTAGAATGCTCATTGAGTACCATTTTATTTTGACGAAAATGTGGAATCACGTAAAGTAAGTATTCAAATCTGCATGTGTCATTATTATATTTATAACGAATGCCGAATGTTTTTCTTTTACATCTCCGGTCTGCCACATTTTCTAACATAATTTCGATTACAGGCTGAGCAACGATAATTTCTTACACTCACGTCGTGGTTTATGTCTACCATTCGTAATCTCCCTCGTTCTCTCTGCTTTCAACTGTGAAACTGAGATGTCTCGAACGCTACACAGCGCGTGCGTAAATCTTAGCGCTTCAAGGAGAGTGACGTGCCTCCTCAGTAGTCTCCATGTTCTTGATGCGGATGACAGGACGTCAAGCACCGCCTGTGAGTCACGAATGACCTCTTACTTTGAGAAGCAATCACTCCAGGAGGTTTTCTCCTTTGTGCCTTTAACCTGACCACTTGCGTGCAAGAAACACACATGTCCAATACTTGGAAATAAATTTCGACAGACATATATACTGAGAGATGATAGTTTTAGAAGTGTGTCAAATCTAGCCTCTCTTATATTTTGAAGTCACTAGTGAAGCAGCTCATCTCAGTGTGCAATTGAAAATACAACTCATGGAAAAATATGCAGTCAAGTCTTGAGATATGTGCCTGAATTTTGTAATGGCTGAATGCGGAATTCGACGAAAGGGTTACACTTTCTAGCAAATAATGTGTGCGTAATTGTTTGATCTAGGAAGAAATCGTAGGAATATGGGCGAATACCGAATGTGAGACTAGAAAGAGTCGGGTGTAGGTCTGGGCGTATCGGACAGGCTGCTACACAGTTCCCACTCTCTGACGCTATCCTTCTGCTAACCGCCTCGGGGACTTTTGGCTGCTCAGTTTCCTGCCTGGCCCGGTGCACCCCTCCTTAGCTAACCTGGTCGCCCAAGACTCCTCTTAAGCGACCATATTGATGACGATCTCAGTGCGGACGCCAGATCAACACAGGATGCTGCGAAACAGTACTCCCACCCTCAGACCATCCACCACACCCGGCCTCCAGGTCGCTGGATTACAGGAGCACGCCACCACTCCCAGCCGCCAGCGTAATTCTTTCAACCGCTACTTTACCTACAATCTGCGATGTCAACGAACTATTTTTTCTCCATACTCACAGCTTACTCGCCGATTTATCACGAAAACTAATGTGTATAGTGTACTTATTAATTTCTTACTTTGCGTTTCGACGAGAAAGTACACTGCTGCGTATGAAACGAACTGTTGTTACCTTGTGGATCCACGTTGCAGTTTCAGTCACGAATGCAATTCCTTCCTTCACTTAGAGAAAGAAAAAACCACTTTGGTAACTAATGGTACCGTCTCTAGCCGTCACATGTACCCTCTCTTGGTATTGGTGCGAAGAAAATATTGCACTCGATAGTGTCAACACCTTATTCTATTCTTTAATGCAGTTATTTTGCATTGAAAAAGGAAATTCATTCTTTAGAAACACATCTAGAATGCTCATTGAGTACCATTTTATTTTGACGAAAATGTGGAATCACGTAAAGTAAGTATTCAAATCTGCATGTGTCATTATTATATTTATAACGAATGCCGAATGTTTTTCTTTTACATCTCCGGTCTGCCACATTTTCTAACATAATTTCGATTACAGGCTGAGCAACGATAATTTCTTACACTCACGTCGTGGTTTATGTCTACCATTCGTAATCTCCCTCGTTCTCTCTGCTTTCAACTGTGAAACTGAGATGTCTCGAACGCTACACAGCGCGTGCGTAAATCTTAGCGCTTCAAGGAGAGTGACGTGCCTCCTCAGTAGTCTCCATGTTCTTGATGCGGATGACAGGACGTCAAGCACCGCCTGTGAGTCACGAATGACCTCTTACTTTGAGAAGCAATCACTCCAGGAGGTTTTCTCCTTTGTGCCTTTAACCTGACCACTTGCGTGCAAGAAACACACATGTCCAGTACTTGGAAATAAATTTCGACAGACATATATACTGAGAGATGATAGTTTTAGAAGTGTGTCAAATCTAGCCTCTCTTATATTTTGAAGTCACTAGTGAAGCAGCTCATCTCAGTGTGCAATTGAAAATACAACTCATGGAAAAATATGCAGTCAAGTCTTGAGATATGTGCCTGAATTTTGTAATGGCTGAATGCGGAATTCGACGAAAGGGTTACACTTTCTAGCAAATAATGTGTGCGTAATTGTTTGATCTAGGAAGAAATCGTAGGAATATGGGCGAATACCGAATGTGAGACTAGAAAGAGTCGGGTGTAGGTCTGGGCGTATCGGACAGGCTGCTACACAGTTCCCACTCTCTGACGCTATCCTTCTGCTAACCGCCTCGGGGACTTTTGGCTGCTCAGTTTCCTGCCTGGCCCGGTGCACCCCTCCTTAGCTAACCTGGTCGCCCAAGACTCCTCTTAAGCGACCATATTGATGACGATCTCAGTGCGGACGCCAGATCAACACAGGATGCTGCGAAACACTACTCCCACCCTCAGACCATCCACCACACCCGGCCTCCAGGTCGCTGGATTACAGGAGCACGCCACCACTCCCAGCCGCCAGCGTAATTCTTTCAACCGCTACTTTACCTACAATCTGCGATGTCAACGAACTATTTTTTCTCCATACTCACAGCTTACTCGCCGATTTATCACGAAAACTAATGTGTATAGTGTACTTATTAATTTCTTACTTTGCGTTTCGACGAGAAAGTACACTGCTGCGTATGAAACGAACTGTTGTTACCTTGTGGATCCACGTTGCAGTTTCAGTCACGAATGCAATTCCTTCCTTCACTTAGAGAAAGAAAAAACCACTTTGGTAACTAATGGTACCGTCTCTAGCCGTCACATGTACCCTCTCTTGGTATTGGTGCGAAGAAAATATTGCACTCGATAGTGTCAACACCTTATTCTATTCTTTAATGCAGTTATTTTGCATTGAAAAAGGAAATTCATTCTTTAGAAACACATCTAGAATGCTCATTGAGTACCATTTTATTTTGACGAAAATGTGGAATCACGTAAAGTAAGTATTCAAATCTGCATGTGTCATTATTATATTTATAACGAATGCCGAATGTTTTTCTTTTACATCTCCGGTCTGCCACATTTTCTAACATAATTTCGATTACAGGCTGAGCAACGATAATTTCTTACACTCACGTCGTGGTTTATGTCTACCATTCGTAATCTCCCTCGTTCTCTCTGCTTTCAACTGTGAAACTGAGATGTCTCGAACGCTACACAGCGCGTGCGTAAATCTTAGCGCTTCAAGGAGAGTGACGTGCCTCCTCAGTAGTCTCCATGTTCTTGATGCGGATGACAGGACGTCAAGCACCGCCTGTGAGTCACGAATGACCTCTTACTTTGAGAAGCAATCACTCCAGGAGGTTTTCTCCTTTGTGCCTTTAACCTGACCATTTGCGTGCAAGAAACACACATGTCCAGTACTTGGAAATAAATTTCGACAGACATATATACTGAGAGATGATAGTTTTAGAAGTGTGTCAAATCTAGCCTCTCTTATATTTTGAAGTCACTAGTGAAGCAGCTCATCTCAGTTTGCAATTGAAAATACAACTCATGGAAAAATATGCAGTCAAGACTTGAGATATGTGCCTGAATTTTGTAATGGCTGAATGCGGAATTCGACGAAAGGGTTACACTTTCTAGCAAATAATGTGTGCGTAATTGTTTTATCTAGGAAGAAATCGTAGGAATATGGGCGAATACCGAAAGTGAGATTAGAAAGAGTCGGGTGTAGGTCTGGGCGTATCGGACAGGCTGCTACACAGTTCCCACTCTCTGACGCTATCCTTCTGCTAACCGCCACGGGGACTTTTGGCTGCTCAGTTTCCTGCCTGGCCCGGTGCACCCCTCCTTAGCTAACCTGGTCGCCCAAGACTCCTCTTAAGCGACCATATTGATGACGATCTCAGTGCGGACGCCAGATCAACACAGGATGCTGCGAAACACTACTCCCATCCTCAGACCATCCACCACACCCGGCCTCCAGGTCGCTGGATTACAGGAGCACGCCACCACTCCCAGCCGCCAGCGTAATTCTTTCAACCGCTACTTTACCTACAATCTGCGATGTCAACGAACTATTTTTTCTCCATACTCACAGCTTACTCGCCGATTTATCACGAAAACTAATGTGTATAGTGTACTTATTCATTTCTTACTTTGCGTTTCGACGAGAAAGTACACTGCTGCGTATGAAACGAACTGTTGTTACCTTGTGGATCCACGTTGCAGTTTCAGTCACGAATGCAATTCCTTCCTTCACTTAGAGAAAGAAAAAACCACTTTGGTAACTAATGGTACCGTCTCTAGCCGTCACATGTACCCTCTCTTGGTATTGGTGCGAAGAAAATATTGCACTCGATAGTGTCAACACCTTATTCTATTCTTTAATGCAGTTATTTTGCATTGAAAAAGGAAATTCATTCTTTAGAAACACATCTAGAATGCTCATTGAGTACCATTTTATTTTGACGAAAATGTGGAATCACGTAAAGTAAGTATTCAAATCTGCATGTGTCATTATTATATTTATAACGAATGCCGAATGTTTTTCTTTTACATCTCCGGTCTGCCACATTTTCTAACATAATTTCGATTACAGGCTGAGCAACGATAATTTCTTACACTCACGTCGTGGTTTATGTCTACCATTCGTAATCTCCCTCGTTCTCTCTGCTTTCAACTGTGAAACTGAGATGTCTCGAACGCTACACAGCGCGTGCGTAAATCTTAGCGCTTCAAGGAGAGTGACGTGCCTCCTCAGTAGTCTCCATGTTCTTGATGCGGATGACAGGACGTCAAGCACCGCCTGTGAGTCACGAATGACCTCTTACTTTGAGAAGCAATCACTCCAGGAGGTTTTCTCCTTTGTGCCTTTAACCTGACCACTTGCGTGCAAGAAACACACATGTCCAATACTTGGAAATAAATTTCGACAGACATATATACTGAGAGATGATAGTTTTAGAAGTGTGTCAAATCTAGCCTCTCTTATATTTTGAAGTCACTAGTGAAGCAGCTCATCTCAGTGTGCAATTGAAAATACAACTCATGGAAAAATATGCAGTCAAGTCTTGAGATATGTGCCTGAATTTTGTAATGGCTGAATGCGGAATTCGACGAAAGGGTTACACTTTCTAGCAAATAATGTGTGCGTAATTGTTTGATCTAGGAAGAAATCGTAGGAATATGGGCGAATACCGAATGTGAGACTAGAAAGAGTCGGGTGTAGGTCTGGGCGTATCGGACAGGCTGGTACACAGTTCCCACTCTCTGACGCTATCCTTCTGCTAACCGCCTCGGGGACTTTTGGCTGCTCAGTTTCCTGCCTGGCCCGGTGCACCCCTCCTTAGCTAACCTGGTCGCCCAAGACTCCTCTTAAGCGACCATATTGATGACGATCTCAGTGCGGACGCCAGATCAACACAGGATGCTGCGAAACAGTACTCCCACCCTCAGACCATCCACCACACCCGGCCTCCAGGTCGCTGGATTACAGGAGCACGCCACCACTCCCAGCCGCCAGCGTAATTCTTTCAACCGCTACTTTACCTACAATCTGCGATGTCAACGAACTATTTTTTCTCCATACTCACAGCTTACTCGCCGATTTATCACGAAAACTAATGTGTATAGTGTACTTATTAATTTCTTACTTTGCGTTTCGACGAGAAAGTACACTGCTGCGTATGAAACGAACTGTTGTTACCTTGTGGATCCACGTTGCAGTTTCAGTCACGAATGCAATTCCTTCCTTCACTTAGAGAAAGAAAAAACCACTTTGGTAACTAATGGTACCGTCTCTAGCCGTCACATGTACCCTCTCTTGGTATTGGTGCGAAGAAAATATTGCACTCGATAGTGTCAACACCTTATTCTATTCTTTAATGCAGTTATTTTGCATTGAAAAAGGAAATTCATTCTTTAGAAACACATCTAGAATGCTCATTGAGTACCATTTTATTTTGACGAAAATGTGGAATCACGTAAAGTAAGTATTCAAATCTGCATGTGTCATTATTATATTTATAACGAATGCCGAATGTTTTTCTTTTACATCTCCGGTCTGCCACATTTTCTAACATAATTTCGATTACAGGCTGAGCAACGATAATTTCTTACACTCACGTCGTGGTTTATGTCTACCATTCGTAATCTCCCTCGTTCTCTCTGCTTTCAACTGTGAAACTGAGATGTCTCGAACGCTACACAGCGCGTGCGTAAATCTTAGCGCTTCAAGGAGAGTGACGTGCCTCCTCAGTAGTCTCCATGTTCTTGATGCGGATGACAGGACGTCAAGCACCGCCTGTGAGTCACGAATGACCTCTTACTTTGAGAAGCAATCACTCCAGGAGGTTTTCTCCTTTGTGCCTTTAACCTGACCACTTGCGTGCAAGAAACACACATGTCCAGTACTTGGAAATAAATTTCGACAGACATATATACTGAGAGATGATAGTTTTAGAAGTGTGTCAAATCTAGCCTCTCTTATATTTTGAAGTCACTAGTGAAGCAGCTCATCTCAGTGTGCAATTGAAAATACAACTCATGGAAAAATATGCAGTCAAGTCTTGAGATATGTGCCTGAATTTTGTAATGGCTGAATGCGGAATTCGACGAAAGGGTTACACTTTCTAGCAAATAATGTGTGCGTAATTGTTTGATCTAGGAAGAAATCGTAGGAATATGGGCGAATACCGAATGTGAGACTAGAAAGAGTCGGGTGTAGGTCTGGGCGTATCGGACAGGCTGCTACACAGTTCCCACTCTCTGACGCTATCCTTCTGCTAACCGCCTCGGGGACTTTTGGCTGCTCAGTTTCCTGCCTGGCCCGGTGCACCCCTCCTTAGCTAACCTGGTCGCCCAAGACTCCTCTTAAGCGACCATATTGATGACGATCTCAGTGCGGACGCCAGATCAACACAGGATGCTGCGAAACACTACTCCCACCCTCAGACCATCCACCACACCCGGCCTCCAGGTCGCTGGATTACAGGAGCACGCCACCACTCCCAGCCGCCAGCGTAATTCTTTCAACCGCTACTTTACCTACAATCTGCGATGTCAACGAACTATTTTTTCTCCATACTCACAGCTTACTCGCCGATTTATCACGAAAACTAATGTGTATAGTGTACTTATTAATTTCTTACTTTGCGTTTCGACGAGAAAGTACACTGCTGCGTATGAAACGAACTGTTGTTACCTTGTGGATCCACGTTGCAGTTTCAGTCACGAATGCAATTCCTTCCTTCACTTAGAGAAAGAAAAAACCACTTTGGTAACTAATGGTACCGTCTCTAGCCGTCACATGTACCCTCTCTTGGTATTGGTGCGAAGAAAATATTGCACTCGATAGTGTCAACACCTTATTCTATTCTTTAATGCAGTTATTTTGCATTGAAAAAGGAAATTCATTCTTTAGAAACACATCTAGAATGCTCATTGAGTACCATTTTATTTTGACGAAAATGTGGAATCACGTAAAGTAAGTATTCAAATCTGCATGTGTCATTATTATATTTATAACGAATGCCGAATGTTTTTCTTTTACATCTCCGGTCTGCCACATTTTCTAACATAATTTCGATTACAGGCTGAGCAACGATAATTTCTTACACTCACGTCGTGGTTTATGTCTACCATTCGTAATCTCCCTCGTTCTCTCTGCTTTCAACTGTGAAACTGAGATGTCTCGAACGCTACACAGCGCGTGCGTAAATCTTAGCGCTTCAAGGAGAGTGACGTGCCTCCTCAGTAGTCTCCATGTTCTTGATGCGGATGACAGGACGTCAAGCACCGCCTGTGAGTCACGAATGACCTCTTACTTTGAGAAGCAATCACTCCAGGAGGTTTTCTCCTTTGTGCCTTTAACCTGACCATTTGCGTGCAAGAAACACACATGTCCAGTACTTGGAAATAAATTTCGACAGACATATATACTGAGAGATGATAGTTTTAGAAGTGTGTCAAATCTAGCCTCTCTTATATTTTGAAGTCACTAGTGAAGCAGCTCATCTCAGTGTGCAATTGAAAATACAACTCATGGAAAAATATGCAGTCAAGTCTTGAGATATGTGCCTGAATTTTGTAATGGCTGAATGCGGAATTCGACGAAAGGGTTACACTTTCTAGCAAATAATGTGTGCGTAATTGTTTGATCTAGGAAGAAATCGTAGGAATATGGGCGAATACCGAATGTGAGACTAGAAAGAGTCGGGTGTAGGTCTGGGCGTATCGGACAGGCTGCTACACAGTTCCCACTCTCTGACGCTATCCTTCTGCTAACCGCCTCGGGGACTTTTGGCTGCTCAGTTTCCTGCCTGGCCCGGTGCACCCCTCCTTAGCTAACCTGGTCGCCCAAGACTCCTCTTAAGCGACCATATTGATGACGATCTCAGTGCGGACGCCAGATCAACACAGGATGCTGCGAAACACTACTCCCACCCTCAGACCATCCACCACACCCGGCCTCCAGGTCGCTGGATTACAGGAGCACGCCACCACTCCCAGCCGCCAGCGTAATTCTTTCAACCGCTACTTTACCTACAATCTGCGATGTCAACGAACTATTTTTTCTCCATACTCACAGCTTACTCGCCGATTTATCACGAAAACTAATGTGTATAGTGTACTTATTAATTTCTTACTTTGCGTTTCGACGAGAAAGTACACTGCTGCGTATGAAACGAACTGTTGTTACCTTGTGGATCCACGTTGCAGTTTCAGTCACGAATGCAATTCCTTCCTTCACTTAGAGAAAGAAAAAACCACTTTGGTAACTAATGGTACCGTCTCTAGCCGTCACATGTACCCTCTCTTGGTATTGGTGCGAAGAAAATATTGCACTCGATAGTGTCAACACCTTATTCTATTCTTTAATGCAGTTATTTTGCATTGAAAAAGGAAATTCATTCTTTAGAAACACATCTAGAATGCTCATTGAGTACCATTTTATTTTGACGAAAATGTGGAATCACGTAAAGTAAGTATTCAAATCTGCATGTGTCATTATTATATTTATAACGAATGCCGAATGTTTTTCTTTTACATCTCCGGTCTGCCACATTTTCTAACATAATTTCGATTACAGGCTGAGCAACGATAATTTCTTACACTCACGTCGTGGTTTATGTCTACCATTCGTAATCTCCCTCGTTCTCTCTGCTTTCAACTGTGAAACTGAGATGTCTCGAACGCTACACAGCGCGTGCGTAAATCTTAGCGCTTCAAGGAGAGTGACGTGCCTCCTCAGTAGTCTCCATGTTCTTGATGCGGATGACAGGACGTCAAGCACCGCCTGTGAGTCACGAATGACCTCTTACTTTGAGAAGCAATCACTCCAGGAGGTTTTCTCCTTTGTGCCTTTAACCTGACCATTTGCGTGCAAGAAACACACATGTCCAGTACTTGGAAATAAATTTCGACAGACATATATACTGAGAGATGATAGTTTTAGAAGTGTGTCAAATCTAGCCTCTCTTATATTTTGAAGTCACTAGTGAAGCAGCTCATCTCAGTTTGCAATTGAAAATACAACTCATGGAAAAATATGCAGTCAAGTCTTGAGATATGTGCCTGAATTTTGTAATGGCTGAATGCGGAATTCGACGAAAGGGTTACACTTTCTAGCAAATAATGTGTGCGTAATTGTTTTATCTAGGAAGAAATCGTAGGAATATGGGCGAATACCGAAAGTGAGATTAGAAAGAGTCGGGTGTAGGTCTGGGCGTATCGGACAGGCTGCTACACAGTTCCCACTCTCTGACGCTATCCTTCTGCTAACCGCCACGGGGACTTTTGGCTGCTCAGTTTCCTGCCTGGCCCGGTGCACCCCTCCTTAGCTAACCTGGTCGCCCAAGACTCCTCTTAAGCGACCATATTGATGACGATCTCAGTGCGGACGCCAGATCAACACAGGATGCTGCGAAACACTACTCCCATCCTCAGACCATCCACCACACCCGGCCTCCAGGTCGCTGGATTACAGGAGCACGCCACCACTCCCAGCCGCCAGCGTAATTCTTTCAACCGCTACTTTACCTACAATCTGCGATGTCAACGAACTATTTTTTCTCCATACTCACAGCTTACTCGCCGATTTATCACGAAAACTAATGTGTATAGTGTACTTATTCATTTCTTACTTTGCGTTTCGACGAGAAAGTACACTGCTGCGTATGAAACGAACTGTTGTTACCTTGTGGATCCACGTTGCAGTTTCAGTCACGAATGCAATTCCTTCCTTCACTTAGAGAAAGAAAAAACCACTTTGGTAACTAATGGTACCGTCTCTAGCCGTCACATGTACCCTCTCTTGGTATTGGTGCGAAGAAAATATTGCACTCGATAGTGTCAACACCTTATTCTATTCTTTAATGCAGTTATTTTGCATTGAAAAAGGAAATTCATTCTTTAGAAACACATCTAGAATACTCATTGAGTACCATTTTATTTTGTCGAAAATGTGGAATCACATAAAGTTAGTATTCAAATCTGCATGTGTCATTATTATATTTATAACGAATGCCGAATGTTTTTCTTTTACATCTCCGGTCTGCCACATTTTCTAACATAATTTCGATTACAGGCTGAGCAACGATAATTTCTTACACTCACGTCGTGGTTTATGTCTACCATTCGTAATCTCCCTCGTTCTCTCTGCTTTCAACTGTGAAACTGAGATGTCTCGAACGCTACACAGCGCATGCGTAAATCTTAGCGCTTCAAGGAGAGTGACGTGCCTCCTCAGTAGTCTCCATGTTCTTGATGCGGATGACAGGACGTCAAGCACCGCCTGTGAGTCACGAATGACCTCTTACTTTGAGAAGCAATCACTCCAGGAGGTTTTCTCCTTTGTGCCTTTAACCTGACCATTTGCGTGCAAGAAACACACATGTCCAGTACTTGGAAATAAATTTCGACAGACATATATACTGAGAGATGATAGTTTTAGAAGTGTGTCAAATCTAGCCTCTCTTATATTTTGAAGTCACTAGTGAAGCAGCTCATCTCAGTGTGCAATTGAAAATACAACTCATGGAAAAATATGCAGTCAAGTCTTGAGATATGTGCCTGAATTTTGTAATGGCTGAATGCGGAATTCGACGAAAGGGTTACACTTTCTAGCAAATAATGTGTGCGTAATTGTTTGATCTAGGAAGAAATCGTAGGAATATGGGCGAATACCGAATGTGAGACTAGAAAGAGTCGGGTGTAGGTCTGGGCGTATCGGACAGGCTGCTACACAGTTCCCACTCTCTGACGCTATCCTTCTGCTAACCGCCTCGGGGACTTTTGGCTGCTCAGTTTCCTGCCTGGCCCGGTGCACCCCTCCTTAGCTAACCTGGTCGCCCAAGACTCCTCTTAAGCGACCATATTGATGACGATCTCAGTGCGGACGCCAGATCAACACAGGATGCTGCGAAACAGTACTCCCACCCTCAGACCATCCACCACACCCGGCCTCCAGGTCGCTGGATTACAGGAGCACGCCACCACTCCCAGCCGCCAGCGTAATTCTTTCAACCGCCACTTTACCTACAATCTGCGATGTCAACGAACTATTTTTTCTCCATACTCACAGCTTACTCGCCGATTTATCACGAAAACTAATGTGTATAGTGTACTTATTCATTTCTTACTTTGCGTTTCGACGAGAAAGTACACTGCTGCGTATGAAACGAACTGTTGTTACCTTGTGGATCCACGTTGCAGTTTCAGTCACGAATGCAATTCCTTCCTTCACTTAGAGAAAGAAAAAACCACTTTGGTAACTAATGGTACCGTCTCTAGCCGTCACATGTACCCTCTCTTGGTATTGGTGCGAAGAAAATATTGCACTCGATAGTGTCAACACCTTATTCTATTCTTTAATGCAGTTATTTTGCATTGAAAAAGGAAATTCATTCTTTAGAAACACATCTAGAATGCTCATTGAGTACCATTTTATTTTGACGAAAATGTGGAATCACGTAAAGTAAGTATTCAAATCTGCATGTGTCATTATTATATTTATAACGAATGCCGAATGTTTTTCTTTTACATCTCCGGTCTGCCACATTTTCTAACATAATTTCGATTACAGGCTGAGCAACGATAATTTCTTACACTCACGTCGTGGTTTATGTCTACCATTCGTAATCTCCCTCGTTCTCTCTGCTTTCAACTGTGAAACTGAGATGTCTCGAACGCTACACAGCGCGTGCGTAAATCTTAGCGCTTCAAGGAGAGTGACGTGCCTCCTCAGTAGTCTCCATGTTCTTGATGCGGATGACAGGACGTCAAGCACCGCCTGTGAGTCACGAATGACCTCTTACTTTGAGAAGCAATCACTCCAGGAGGTTTTCTCCTTTGTGCCTTTAACCTGACCACTTGCGTGCAAGAAACACACATGTCCAGTACTTGGAAATAAATTTCGACAGACATATATACTGAGAGATGATAGTTTTAGAAGTGTGTCAAATCTAGCCTCTCTTATATTTTGAAGTCACTAGTGAAGCAGCTCATCTCAGTGTGCAATTGAAAATACAACTCATGGAAAAATATGCAGTCAAGTCTTGAGATATGTGCCTGAATTTTGTAATGGCTGAATGCGGAATTCGACGAAAGGGTTACACTTTCTAGCAAATAATGTGTGCGTAATTGTTTGATCTAGGAAGAAATCGTAGGAATATGGGCGAATACCGAATGTGAGACTAGAAAGAGTCGGGTGTAGGTCTGGGCGTATCGGACAGGCTGCTACACAGTTCCCACTCTCTGACGCTATCCTTCTGCTAACCGCCTCGGGGACTTTTGGCTGCTCAGTTTCCTGCCTGGCCCGGTGCACCCCTCCTTAGCTAACCTGGTCGCCCAAGACTCCTCTTAAGCGACCATATTGATGACGATCTCAGTGCGGACGCCAGATCAACACAGGATGCTGCGAAACACTACTCCCACCCTCAGACCATCCACCACACCCGGCCTCCAGGTCGCTGGATTACAGGAGCACGCCACCACTCCCAGCCGCCAGCGTAATTCTTTCAACCGCTACTTTACCTACAATCTGCGATGTCAACGAACTATTTTTTCTCCATACTCACAGCTTACTCGCCGATTTATCACGAAAACTAATGTGTATAGTGTACTTATTAATTTCTTACTTTGCGTTTCGACGAGAAAGTACACTGCTGCGTATGAAACGAACTGTTGTTACCTTGTGGATCCACGTTGCAGTTTCAGTCACGAATGCAATTCCTTCCTTCACTTAGAGAAAGAAAAAACCACTTTGGTAACTAATGGTACCGTCTCTAGCCGTCACATGTACCCTCTCTTGGTATTGGTGCGAAGAAAATATTGCACTCGATAGTGTCAACACCTTATTCTATTCTTTAATGCAGTTATTTTGCATTGAAAAAGGAAATTCATTCTTTAGAAACACATCTAGAATGCTCATTGAGTACCATTTTATTTTGACGAAAATGTGGAATCACGTAAAGTAAGTATTCAAATCTGCATGTGTCATTATTATATTTATAACGAATGCCGAATGTTTTTCTTTTACATCTCCGGTCTGCCACATTTTCTAACATAATTTCGATTACAGGCTGAGCAACGATAATTTCTTACACTCACGTCGTGGTTTATGTCTACCATTCGTAATCTCCCTCGTTCTCTCTGCTTTCAACTGTGAAACTGAGATGTCTCGAACGCTACACAGCGCGTGCGTAAATCTTAGCGCTTCAAGGAGAGTGACGTGCCTCCTCAGTAGTCTCCATGTTCTTGATGCGGATGACAGGACGTCAAGCACCGCCTGTGAGTCACGAATGACCTCTTACTTTGAGAAGCAATCACTCCAGGAGGTTTTCTCCTTTGTGCCTTTAACCTGACCACTTGCGTGCAAGAAACACACATGTCCAGTACTTGGAAATAAATTTCGACAGACATATATACTGAGAGATGATAGTTTTAGAAGTGTGTCAAATCTAGCCTCTCTTATATTTTGAAGTCACTAGTGAAGCAGCTCATCTCAGTTTGCAATTGAAAATACAACTCATGGAAAAATATGCAGTCAAGTCTTGAGATATGTGCCTGAATTTTGTAATGGCTGAATGCGGAATTCGACGAAAGGGTTACACTTTCTAGCAAATAATGTGTGCGTAATTGTTTGATCTAGGAAGAAATCGTAGGAATATGGGCGAATACCGAAAGTGAGATTAGAAAGAGTCGGGTGTAGGTCTGGGCGTATCGGACAGGCTGCTACACAGTTCCCACTCTCTGACGCTATCCTTCTGCTAACCGCCACGGGGACTTTTGGCTGCTCAGTTTCCTGCCTGGCCCGGTGCACCCCTCCTTAGCTAACCTGGTCGCCCAAGACTCCTCTTAAGCGACCATATTGATGACGATCTCAGTGCGGACGCCAGATCAACACAGGATGCTGCGAAACAGTACTCCCATCCTCAGACCATCCACTACACCCGGCCTCCAGGTCGCTGGATTACAGGAGCACGCCACCACTCCCAGCCGCCAGCGTAATTCTTTCAACCGCCACTTTACCTACAATCTGCGATGTCAACGAACTATTTTTTCTCCATACTCACAGCTTACTCGCCGATTTATCACGAAAACTAATGTGTATAGTGTACTTATTAATTTCTTACTTTGCGTTTCGACGAGAAAGTACACTGCTGCGTATGAAACGAACTGTTGTTACCTTGTGGATCCACGTTGCAGTTTCAGTCACGAATGCAATTCCTTCCTTCACTTAGAGAAAGAAAAAACCACTTTGGTAACTAATGGTACCGTCTCTAGCCGTCACATGTACCCTCTCTTGGTATTGGTGCGAAGAAAATATTGCACTCGATAGTGTCAACACCTTATTCTATTCTTTAATGCAGTTATTTTGCATTGAAAAAGGAAATTCATTCTTTAGAAACACATCTAGAATGCTCATTGAGTACCATTTTATTTTGACGAAAATGTGGAATCACGTAAAGTAAGTATTCAAATCTGCATGTGTCATTATTATATTTATAACGAATGCCGAATGTTTTTCTTTTACATCTCCGGTCTGCCACATTTTCTAACATAATTTCGATTACAGGCTCAGCAACGATAATTTCTTACACTCACGTCGTGGTTTATGTCTACCATTCGTAATCTCCCTCGTTCTCTCTGCTTTCAACTGTGAAACTGAGATGTCTCGAACGCTACACAGCGCGTGCGTAAATCTTAGCGCTTCAAGGAGAGTGACGTGCCTCCTCAGTAGTCTCCATGTTCTTGATGCGGATGACAGGACGTCAAGCACCGCCTGTGAGTCACGAATGACCTCTTACTTTGAGAAGCAATCACTCCAGGAGGTTTTCTCCTTTGTGCCTTTAACCTGACCACTTGCGTGCAAGAAACACACATGTCCAGTACTTGGAAATAAATTTCGACAGACATATATACTGAGAGATGATAGTTTTAGAAGTGTGTCAAATCTAGCCTCTCTTATATTTTGAAGTCACTAGTGAAGCAGCTCATCTCAGTGTGCAATTGAAAATACAACTCATGGAAAAATATGCAGTCAAGTCTTGAGATATGTGCCTGAATTTTGTAATGGCTGAATGCGGAATTCGACGAAAGGGTTACACTTTCTAGCAAATAATGTGTGCGTAATTGTTTGATCTAGGAAGAAATCGTAGGAATATGGGCGAATACCGAATGTGAGACTAGAAAGAGTCGGGTGTAGGTCTGGGCGTATCGGACAGGCTGCTACACAGTTCCCACTCTCTGACGCTATCCTTCTGCTAACCGCCTCGGGGACTTTTGGCTGCTCAGTTTCCTGCCTGGCCCGGTGCACCCCTCCTTAGCTAACCTGGTCGCCCAAGACTCCTCTTAAGCGACCATATTGATGACGATCTCAGTGCGGACGCCAGATCAACACAGGATGCTGCGAAACAGTACTCCCACCGTCAGACCATCCACCACACCCGGCCTCCAGGTCGCTGGATTACAGGAGCACGCCACCACTCCCAGCCGCCAGCGTAATTCTTTCAACCGCTACTTTACCTACAATCTGCGATGTCAACGAACTATTTTTTCTCCATACTCACAGCTTACTCGCCGATTTATCACGAAAACTAATGTGTATAGTGTACTTATTAATTTCTTACTTTGCGTTTCGACGAGAAAGTACACTGCTGCGTATGAAACGAACTGTTGTTACCTTGTGGATCCACGTTGCAGTTTCAGTCACGAATGCAATTCCTTCCTTCACTTAGAGAAAGAAAAAACCACTTTGGTAACTAATGGTACCGTCTCTAGCCGTCACATGTACCCTCTCTTGGTATTGGTGCGAAGAAAATATTGCACTCGATAGTGTCAACACCTTATTCTATTCTTTAATGCAGTTATTTTGCATTGAAAAAGGAAATTCATTCTTTAGAAACACATCTAGAATGCTCATTGAGTACCATTTTATTTTGACGAAAATGTGGAATCACGTAAAGTAAGTATTCAAATCTGCATGTGTCATTATTATATTTATAACGAATGCCGAATGTTTTTCTTTTACATCTCCGGTCTGCCACATTTTCTAACATAATTTCGATTACAGGCTGAGCAACGATAATTTCTTACACTCACGTCGTGGTTTATGTCTACCATTCGTAATCTCCCTCGTTCTCTCTGCTTTCAACTGTGAAACTGAGATGTCTCGAACGCTACACAGCGCGTGCGTAAATCTTAGCGCTTCAAGGAGAGTGACGTGCCTCCTCAGTAGTCTCCATGTTCTTGATGCGGATGACAGGACGTCAAGCACCGCCTGTGAGTCACGAATGACCTCTTACTTTGAGAAGCAATCACTCCAGGAGGTTTTCTCCTTTGTGCCTTTAACCTGACCACTTGCGTGCAAGAAACACACATGTCCAGTACTTGGAAATAAATTTCGACAGACATATATACTGAGAGATGATAGTTTTAGAAGTGTGTCAAATCTAGCCTCTCTTATATTTTGAAGTCACTAGTGAAGCAGCTCATCTCAGTTTGCAATTGAAAATACAACTCATGGAAAAATATGCAGTCAAGTCTTGAGATATGTGCCTGAATTTTGTAATGGCTGAATGCGGAATTCGACGAAAGGGTTACACTTTCTAGCAAATAATGTGTGCGTAATTGTTTGATCTAGGAAGAAATCGTAGGAATATGGGCGAATACCGAAAGTGAGATTAGAAAGAGTCGGGTGTAGGTCTGGGCGTATCGGACAGGCTGCTACACAGTTCCCACTCTCTGACGCTATCCTTCTGCTAACCGCCACGGGGACTTTTGGCTGCTCAGTTTCCTGCCTGGCCCGGTGCACCCCTCCTTAGCTAACCTGGTCGCCCAAGACTCCTCTTAAGCGACCATATTGATGACGATCTCAGTGCGGACGCCAGATCAACACAGGATGCTGCGAAACAGTACTCCCATCCTCAGACCATCCACTACACCCGGCCTCCAGGTCGCTGGATTACAGGAGCACGCCACCACTCCCAGCCGCCAGCGTAATTCTTTCAACCGCCACTTTACCTACAATCTGCGATGTCAACGAACTATTTTTTCTCCATACTCACAGCTTACTCGCCGATTTATCACGAAAACTAATGTGTATAGTGTACTTATTCATTTCTTACTTTGCGTTTCGACGAGAAAGTACACTGCTGCGTATGAAACGAACTGTTGTTACCTTGTGGATCCACGTTGCAGTTTCAGTCACGAATGCAATTCCTTCCTTCACTTAGAGAAAGAAAAAACCACTTTGGTAACTAATGGTACCGTCTCTAGCCGTCACATGTACCCTCTCTTGGTATTGGTGCGAAGAAAATATTGCACTCGATAGTGTCAACACCTTATTCTATTCTTTAATGCAGTTATTTTGCATTGAAAAAGGAAATTCATTCTTTAGAAACACATCTAGAATGCTCATTGAGTACCATTTTATTTTGTCGAAAATGTGGAATCACATAAAGTTAGTATTCAAATCTGCATGTGTCATTATTATATTTATAACGAATGCCGAATGTTTTTCTTTTACATCTCCGGTCTGCCACATTTCTAACATAATTTCGATTACAGGCTGAGCAACGATAATTTCTTACACTCACGTCGTGGTTTATGTCTACCATTCGTAATCTCCCTCGTTCTCTCTGCTTTCAACTGTGAAACTGAGATGTCTCGAACGCTACACAGCGCATGCGTAAATCTTAGCGCTTCAAGGAGAGTGACGTGCCTCCTCAGTAGTCTCCATGTTCTTGATGCGGATGACAGGACGTCAAGCACCGCCTGTGAGTCACGAATGACCTCTTACTTTGAGAAGCAATCACTCCAGGAGGTTTTCTCCTTTGTGCCTTTAACCTGACCACTTGCGTGCAAGAAACACACATGTCCAACACTTGGAAATAAATTTCGACAGACATATATACTGAGAGATGATAGTTTTAGAAGTGTGTCAAATCTAGCCTCTCTTATATTTTGAAGTCACTAGTGAAGCAGCTCATCTCAGTGTGCAATTGAAAATACAACTCATGGAAAAATATGCAGTCAAGTCTTGAGATATGTGCCTGAATTTTGTAATGGCTGAATGCGGAATTCGACGAAAGGGTTACACTTTCTAGCAAATAATGTGTGCGTAATTGTTTGATCTAGGAAGAAATCGTAGGAATATGGGCGAATACCGAATGTGAGACTAGAAAGAGTCGGGTGTAGGTCTGGGCGTATCGGACAGGCTGCTACACAGTTCCCACTCTCTGACGCTATCCTTCTGCTAACCGCCTCGGGGACTTTTGGCTGCTCAGTTTCCTGCCTGGCCCGGTGCACCCCTCCTTAGCTAACCTGGTCGCCCAAGACTCCTCTTAAGCGACCATATTGATGACGATCTCAGTGCGGACGCCAGATCAACACAGGATGCTGCGAAACACTACTCCCACCCTCAGACCATCCACCACACCCGGCCTCCAGGTCGCTGGATTACAGGAGCACGCCACCACTCCCAGCCGCCAGCGTAATTCTTTCAACCGCTACTTTACCTACAATCTGCGATGTCAACGAACTATTTTTTCTCCATACTCACAGCTTACTCGCCGATTTATCACGAAAACTAATGTGTATAGTGTACTTATTAATTTCTTACTTTGCGTTTCGACGAGAAAGTACACTGCTGCGTATGAAACGAACTGTTGTTACCTTGTGGATCCACGTTGCAGTTTCAGTCACGAATGCAATTCCTTCCTTCACTTAGAGAAAGAAAAAACCACTTTGGTAACTAATGGTACCGTCTCTAGCCGTCACATGTACCCTCTCTTGGTATTGGTGCGAAGAAAATATTGCACTCGATAGTGTCAACACCTTATTCTATTCTTTAATGCAGTTATTTTGCATTGAAAAAGGAAATTCATTCTTTAGAAACACATCTAGAATGCTCATTGAGTACCATTTTATTTTGACGAAAATGTGGAATCACGTAAAGTAAGTTTTCAAATCTGCATGTGTCATTATTATATTTATAACGAATGCCGAATGTTTTTCTTTTACATCTCCGGTCTGCCACATTTTCTAACATAATTTCGATTACAGGCTGAGCAACGATAATTTCTTACACTCACGTCGTGGTTTATGTCTACCATTCGTAATCTCCCTCGTTCTCTCTGCTTTCAACTGTGAAACTGAGATGTCTCGAACGCTACACAGCGCGTGCGTAAATCTTAGCGCTTCAAGGTGAGTGACGTGCCTCCTCAGTAGTCTCCATGTTCTTGATGCGGATGACAGGACGTCAAGCACCGCCTGTGAGTCACGAATGACCTCTTACTTTGAGAAGCAATCACTCCAGGAGGTTTTCTCCTTTGTGCCTTTAACCTGACCACTTGCGTGCAAGAAACACACATGTCCAATACTTGGAAATAAATTTCGACAGACATATATACTGAGAGATGATAGTTTTAGAAGTGTGTCAAATCTAGCCTCTCTTATATTTTGAAGTCACTAGTGAAGCAGCTCATCTCAGTTTGCAATTGAAAATACAACTCATGGAAAAATATGCAGTCAAGTCTTGAGATATGTGCCTGAATTTTGTAATGGCTGAATGCGGAATTCGACGAAAGGGTTACACTTTCTAGCAAATAACGTGTGCGTAATTGTTTGATCTAGGAAGAAATCGTAGGAATATGGGCGAATACCGAAAGTGAGATTAGAAAGAGTCGGGTGTAGGTCTGGGCGTATCGGACAGGCTGCTACACAGTTCCCACTCTCTGACGCTATCCTTCTGCTAACCGCCACGGGGACTTTTGGCTGCTCAGTTTCCTGCCTGGCCCGGTGCACCCCTCCTTAGCTAACCTGGTCGCCCAAGACTCCTCTTAAGCGACCATATTGATGACGATCTCAGTGCGGACGCCAGATCAACACAGGATGCTGCGAAACAGTACTCCCATCCTCAGACCATCCACTACACCCGGCCTCCAGGTCGCTGGATTACAGGAGCACGCCACCACTCCCAGCCGCCAGCGTAATTCTTTCAACCGCCACTTTACCTACAATCTGCGATGTCAACGAACTATTTTTTCTCCATACTCACAGCTTACTCGCCGATTTATCACGAAAACTAATGTGTATAGTGTACTTATTCATTTCTTACTTTGCGTTTCGACGAGAAAGTACACTGCTGCGTATGAAACGAACTGTTGTTACCTTGTGGATCCACGTTGCAGTTTCAGTCACGAATGCAATTCCTTCCTTCACTTAGAGAAAGAAAAAACCACTTTGGTAACTAATGGTACCGTCTCTAGCCGTCACATGTACCCTCTCTTGGTATTGGTGCGAAGAAAATATTGCACTCGATAGTGTCAACACCTTATTCTATTCTTTAATGCAGTTATTTTGCATTGAAAAAGGAAATTCATTCTTTAGAAACACATCTAGAATGCTCATTGAGTACCATTTTATTTTGACGAAAATGTGGAATCACGTAAAGTAAGTATTCAAATCTGCATGTGTCATTATTATATTTATAACGAATGCCGAATGTTTTTCTTTTACATCTCCGGTCTGCCACATTTTCTAACATAATTTCGATTACAGGCTGAGCAACGATAATTTCTTACACTCACGTCGTGGTTTATGTCTACCATTCGTAATCTCCCTCGTTCTCTCTGCTTTCAACTGTGAAACAGAGATGTCTCGAACGCTACACAGCGCGTGCGTAAATCTTAGCGCTTCAAGGAGAGTGACGTGCCTCCTCAGTAGTCTCCATGTTCTTGATGCGGATGACAGGACGTCAAGCACCGCCTGTGAGTCACGAATGACCTCTTACTTTGAGAAGCAATCACTCCAGGAGGTTTTCTCCTTTGTGCCTTTAACCTGACCACTTGCGTGCAAGAAACACACATGTCCAATACTTGGAAATAAATTTCGACAGACATATATACTGAGAGATGATAGTTTTAGAAGTGTGTCAAATCTAGCCTCTCTTATATTTTGAAGTCACTAGTGAAGCAGCTCATCTCAGTTTGCAATTGAAAATACAACTCATGGAAAAATATGCAGTCAAGTCTTGAGATATGTGCCTGAATTTTGTAATGGCTGAATGCGGAATTCGACGAAAGGGTTACACTTTCTAGCAAATAATGTGTGCGTAATTGTTTGATCTAGGAAGAAATCGTAGGAATATGGGCGAATACCGAAAGTGAGATTAGAAAGAGTCGGGTGTAGGTCTGGGCGTATCGGACAGGCTGCTACACAGTTCCCACTCTCTGACGCTATCCTTCTGCTAACCGCCACGGGGACTTTTGGCTGCTCAGTTTCCTGCCTGGCCCGGTGCACCCCTCCTTAGCTAACCTGGTCGCCCAAGACTCCTCTTAAGCGACCATATTGATGACGATCTCAGTGCGGACGCCAGATCAACACAGGATGCTGCGAAACAGTACTCCCATCCTCAGACCATCCACTACACCCGGCCTCCAGGTCGCTGGATTACAGGAGCACGCCACCACTCCCAGCCGCCAGCGTAATTCTTTCAACCGCCACTTTACCTACAATCTGCGATGTCAACGAACTATTTTTTCTCCATACTCACAGCTTACTCGCCGATTTATCACGAAAACTAATGTGTATAGTGTACTTATTCATTTCTTACTTTGCGTTTCGACGAGAAAGTACACTGCTGCGTATGAAACGAACTGTTGTTACCTTGTGGATCCACGTTGCAGTTTCAGTCACGAATGCAATTCCTTCCTTCACTTAGAGAAAGAAAAAACCACTTTGGTAACTAATGGTACCGTCTCTAGCCGTCACATGTACCCTCTCTTGGTATTGGTGCGAAGAAAATATTGCACTCGATAGTGTCAACACCTTATTCTATTCTTTAATGCAGTTATTTTGCATTGAAAAAGGAAATTCATTCTTTAGAAACACATCTAGAATGCTCATTGAGTACCATTTTATTTTGACGAAAATGTGGAATCACGTAAAGTAAGTATTCAAATCTGCATGTGTCATTATTATATTTATAACGAATGCCGAATGTTTTTCTTTTACATCTCCGGTCTGCCACATTTTCTAACATAATTTCGATTACAGGCTGAGCAACGATAATTTCTTACACTCACGTCGTGGTTTATGTCTACCATTCGTAATCTCCCTCGTTCTCTCTGCTTTCAACTGTGAAACAGAGATGTCTCGAACGCTACACAGCGCGTGCGTAAATCTTAGCGCTTCAAGGAGAGTGACGTGCCTCCTCAGTAGTCTCCATGTTCTTGATGCGGATGACAGGACGTCAAGCACCGCCTGTGAGTCACGAATGACCTCTTACTTTGAGAAGCAATCACTCCAGGAGGTTTTCTCCTTTGTGCCTTTAACCTGACCACTTGCGTGCAAGAAACACACATGTCCAATACTTGGAAATAAATTTCGACAGACATATATACTGAGAGATGATAGTTTTAGAAGTGTGTCAAATCTAGCCTCTCTTATATTTTGAAGTCACTAGTGAAGCAGCTCATCTCAGTTTGCAATTGAAAATACAACTCATGGAAAAATATGCAGTCAAGTCTTGAGATATGTGCCTGAATTTTGTAATGGCTGAATGCGGAATTCGACGAAAGGGTTACACTTTCTAGCAAATAATGTGTGCGTAATTGTTTGATCTAGGAAGAAATCGTAGGAATATGGGCGAATACCGAAAGTGAGATTAGAAAGAGTCGGGTGTAGGTCTGGGCGTATCGGACAGGCTGCTACACAGTTCCCACTCTCTGACGCTATCCTTCTGCTAACCGCCACGGGGACTTTTGGCTGCTCAGTTTCCTGCCTGGCCCGGTGCACCCCTCCTTAGCTAACCTGGTCGCCCAAGACTCCTCTTAAGCGACCATATTGATGACGATCTCAGTGCGGACGCCAGATCAACACAGGATGCTGCGAAACAGTACTCCCATCCTCAGACCATCCACTACACCCGGCCTCCAGGTCGCTGGATTACAGGAGCACGCCACCACTCCCAGCCGCCAGCGTAATTCTTTCAACCGCCACTTTACCTACAATCTGCGATGTCAACGAACTATTTTTTCTCCATACTCACAGCTTACTCGCCGATTTATCACGAAAACTAATGTGTATAGTGTACTTATTCATTTCTTACTTTGCGTTTCGACGAGAAAGTACACTGCTGCGTATGAAACGAACTGTTGTTACCTTGTGGATCCACGTTGCAGTTTCAGTCACGAATGCAATTCCTTCCTTCACTTAGAGAAAGAAAAAACCACTTTGGTAACTAATGGTACCGTCTCTAGCCGTCACATGTACCCTCTCTTGGTATTGGTGCGAAGAAAATATTGCACTCGATAGTGTCAACACCTTATTCTATTCTTTAATGCAGTTATTTTGCATTGAAAAAGGAAATTCATTCTTTAGAAACACATCTAGAATGCTCATTGAGTACCATTTTATTTTGACGAAAATGTGGAATCACGTAAAGTAAGTATTCAAATCTGCATGTGTCATTATTATATTTATAACGAATGCCGAATGTTTTTCTTTTACATCTCCGGTCTGCCACATTTTCTAACATAATTTCGATTACAGGCTAAGCAACGATAATTTCTTACACTCACGTCGTGGTTTATGTCTACCATTCGTAATCTCCCTCGTTCTCTCTGCTTTCAACTGTGAAACTGAGATGTCTCGAACGCTACACAGCGCGTGCGTAAATCTTAGCGCTTCAAGGAGAGTGACGTGCCTCCTCAGTAGTCTCCATGTTCTTGATGCGGATGACAGGACGTCAAGCACCGCCTGTGAGTCACGAATGACCTCTTACTTTGAGAAGCAATCACTCCAGGAGGTTTTCTCCTTTGTGCCTTTAACCTGACCACTTGCGTGCAAGAAACACACATGTCCAATACTTGGAAATAAATTTCAACAGACATATATACTGAGAGATGATAGTTTTAGAAGTGTGTCAAATCTAGCCTCTCTTATATTTTGAAGTCACTAGTGAAGCAGCTCATCTCAGTGTGCAATTGAAAATACAACTCATGGAAAAATATGCAGTCAAGTCTTGAGATATGTGCCTGAATTTTGTAATGGCTGAATGCGGAATTCGACGAAAGGGTTACACTTTCTAGCAAATAATGTGTGCGTAATTGTTTGATCTAGGAAGAAATCGTAGGAATATGGGCGAATACCGAATGTGAGACTAGAAAGAGTCGGGTGTAGGTCTGGGCGTATCGGACAGGCTGCTACACAGTTCCCACTCTCTGACGCTATCCTTCTGCTAACCGCCACGGGGACTTTTGGCTGCTCAGTTTCCTGCCTGGCCCGGTGCACCCCTCCTTAGCTAACCTGGTCGCCCAAGACTCCTCTTAAGCGACCATATTGATGACGATCTCAGTGCGGACGCCAGATCAACACAGGATGCTGCGAAACAGTACTCCCATCCTCAGACCATCCACCACACCCGGCCTCCAGGTCGCTGGATTACAGGAGCACGCCACCACTCCCAGCCGCCAGCGTAATTCTTTCAACCGCCACTTTACCTACAATCTGCGATGTCAACGAACTATTTTTTCTCCATACTCACAGCTTACTCGCCGATTTATCACGAAAACTAATGTGTATAGTGTACTTATTCATTTCTTACTTTGCGTTTCGACGAGAAAGTACACTGCTGCGTATGAAACGAACTGTTGTTACCTTGTGGATCCACGTTGCAGTTTCAGTCACGAATGCAATTCCTTCCTTCACTTAGAGAAAGAAAAAACCACTTTGGTAACTAATGGTACCGTCTCTAGCCGTCACATGTACCCTCTCTTGGTATTGGTGCGAAGAAAATATTGCACTCGATAGTGTCAACACCTTATTCTATTCTTTAATGCAGTTATTTTACATTGAAAAAGGAAATTCATTCTTTAGAAACACATCTAGAATGCTCATTGAGTACCATTTTATTTTGACGAAAATGTGGAATCACGTAAAGTAAGTATTCAAATCTGCATGTGTCATTATTATATTTATAACGAATGCCGAATGTTTTTCTTTTACATCTCCGGTCTGCCACATTTTCTAACATAATTTCGATTACAGGCTGAGCAACGATAATTTCTTACACTCACGTCGTGGTTTATGTCTACCATTCGTAATCTCCCTCGTTCTCTCTGCTTTCAACTGTGAAACTGAGATGTCTCGAACGCTACACAGCGCGTGCGTAAATCTTAGCGCTTCAAGGAGAGTGACGTGCCTCCTCAGTAGTCTCCATGTTCTTGATGCGGATGACAGGACGTCAAGCACCGCCTGTGAGTCACGAATGACCTCTTACTTTGAGAAGCAATCACTCCAGGAGGTTTTCTCCTTTGTGCCTTTAACCTGACCACTTGCGTGCAAGAAACACACATGTCCAATACTTGGAAATAAATTTCGACAGACATATATACTGAGAGATGATAGTTTTAGAAGTGTGTCAAATCTAGCCTCTCTTATATTTTGAAGTCACTAGTGAAGCAGCTCATCTCAGTTTGCAATTGAAAATACAACTCATGGAAAAATATGCAGTCAAGTCTTGAGATATGTGCCTGAATTTTGTAATGGCTGAATGCGGAATTCGACGAAAGGGTTACACTTTCTAGCAAATAATGTGTGCGTAATTGTTTGATCTAGGAAGAAATCGTAGGAATATGGGCGAATACCGAAAGTGAGATTAGAAAGAGTCGGGTGTAGGTCTGGGCGTATCGGACAGGCTGCTACACAGTTCCCACTCTCTGACGCTATCCTTCTGCTAACCGCCACGGGGACTTTTGGCTGCTCAGTTTCCTGCCTGGCCCGGTGCACCCCTCCTTAGCTAACCTGGTCGCCCAAGACTCCTCTTAAGCGACCATATTGATGACGATCTCAGTGCGGACGCCAGATCAACACAGGATGCTGCGAAACACTACTCCCATCCTCAGACCATCCACCACACCCGGCCTCCCGGTCGCTGGATTACAGGAGCACGCCACCACTCCCAGCCGCCAGCGTAATTCTTTCAACCGCTACTTTACCTACAATCTGCGATGTCAACGAACTATTTTTTCTCCATACTCACAGCTTACTCGCCGATTTATCACGAAAACTAATGTGTATAGTGTACTTATTCATTTCTTACTTTGCGTTTCGACGAGAAAGTACACTGCTGCGTATGAAACGAACTGTTCTTACCTTGTGGATCCACGTTGCAGTTTCAGTCACGAATGCAATTCCTTCCTTCACTTAGAGAAAGAAAAAACCACTTTGGTAACTAATGGTACCGTCTCTAGCCGTCACATGTACCCTCTCTTGGTATTGGTGCGAAGAAAATATTGCACTCGATAGTGTCAACACCTTATTCTATTCTTTAATGCAGTTATTTTGCATTGAAAAAGGAAATTCATTCTTTAGAAACACATCTAGAATGCTCATTGAGTACCATTTTATTTTGTCGAAAATGTGGAATCACATAAAGTTAGTATTCAAATCTGCATGTGTCATTATTATATTTATAACGAATGCCGAATGTTTTTCTTTTACATCTCCGGTCTGCCACATTTTCTAACATAATTTCGATTACAGGCTGAGCAACGATAATTTCTTACACTCACGTCGTGGTTTATGTCTACCATTCGTAATCTCCCTCGTTCTCTCTGCTTTCAACTGTGAAACTGAGATGTCTCGAACGCTACACAGCGCATGCGTAAATCTTAGCGCTTCAAGGAGAGTGACGTGCCTCCTCAGTAGTCTCCATGTTCTTGATGCGGATGACAGGACGTCAAGCACCGCCTGTGAGTCACGAATGACCTCTTACTTTGAGAAGCAATCACTCCAGGAGGTTTTCTCCTTTGTGCCTTTAACCTGACCACTTGCGTGCAAGAAACACACATGTCCAACACTTGGAAATAAATTTCGACAGACATATATACTGAGAGATGATAGTTTTAGAAGTGTGTCAAATCTAGCCTCTCTTATATTTTGAAGTCACTAGTGAAGCAGCTCATCTCAGTTTGCAATTGAAAATACAACTCATGGAAAAATATGCAGTCAAGTCTTGAGATACGTGCCTGAATTTTGTAATGGCTGAATGCGGAATTCGACGAAAGGGTTACACTTTCTAGCAAATAATGTGTGCGTAATTGTTTGATCTAGGAAGAAATCGTAGGAATATGGGCGAATACCGAATGTGAGACTAGAAAGAGTCGGGTGTAGGTCTGGGCGTATCGGACAGGCTGCTACACAGTTCCCACTCTCTGACGCTATCCTTCTGCTAACCGCCACGGGGACTTTTGGCTGCTCAGTTTCCTGCCTGGCCCGGTGCACCCCTCCTTAGCTAACCTGGTCGCCCAAGACTCCTCTTAAGCGACCATATTGATGACGATCTCAGTGCGGACGCCAGATCAACACAGGATGCTGCGAAACAGTACTCCCATCCTCAGACCATCCACCACACCCGGCCTCCAGGTCGCTGGATTACAGGAGCACGCCACCACTCCCAGCCGCCAGCGTAATTCTTTCAACCGCCACTTTACCTACAATCTGCGATGTCAACGAACTATTTTTTCTCCATACTCACAGCTTACTCGCCGATTTATCACGAAAACTAATGTGTATAGTGTACTTATTCATTTCTTACTTTGCGTTTCGACGAGAAAGTACACTGCTGCGTATGAAACGAACTGTTGTTACCTTGTGGATCCACGTTGCAGTTTCAGTCACGAATGCAATTCCTTCCTTCACTTAGAGAAAGAAAAAACCACTTTGGTAACTAATGGTACCGTCTCTAGCCGTCACATGTACCCTCTCTTGGTATTGGTGCGAAGAAAATATTGCACTCGATAGTGTCAACACCTTATTCTATTCTTTAATGCAGTTATTTTGCATTGAAAAAGGAAATTCATTCTTTAGAAACACATCTAGAATGCTCATTGAGTACCATTTTATTTTGACGAAAATGTGGAATCACGTAAAGTAAGTATTCAAATCTGCATGTGTCATTATTATATTTATAACGAATGCCGAATGTTTTTCTTTTACATCTCCGGTCTGCCACATTTTCTAACATAATTTCGATTACAGGCTGAGCAACGATAATTTCTTACACTCACGTCGTGGTTTATGTCTACCATTCGTAATCTCCCTCGTTCTCTCTGCTTTCAACTGTGAAACTGAGATGTCTCGAACGCTACACAGCGCGTGCGTAAATCTTAGCGCTTCAAGGAGAGTGACGTGCCTCCTCAGTAGTCTCCATGTTCTTGATGCGGATGACAGGACGTCAAGCACCGCCTGTGAGTCACGAATGACCTCTTACTTTGAGAAGCAATCACTCCAGGAGGTTTTCTCCTTTGTGCCTTTAACCTGACCACTTGCGTGCAAGAAACACACATGTCCAATACTTGGAAATAAATTTCGACAGACATATATACTGAGAGATGATAGTTTTAGAAGTGTGTCAAATCTAGCCTCTCTTATATTTTGAAGTCACTAGTGAAGCAGCTCATCTCAGTTTGCAATTGAAAATACAACTCATGGAAAAATATGCAGTCAAGTCTTGAGATATGTGCCTGAATTTTGTAATGGCTGAATGCGGAATTCGACGAAAGGGTTACACTTTCTAGCAAATAATGTGTGCGTAATTGTTTGATCTAGGAAGAAATCGTAGGAATATGGGCGAATACCGAAAGTGAGATTAGAAAGAGTCGGGTGTAGGTCTGGGCGTATCGGACAGGCTGCTACACAGTTCCCACTCTCTGACGCTATCCTTCTGCTAACCGCCACGGGGACTTTTGGCTGCTCAGTTTCCTGCCTGGCCCGGTGCACCCCTCCTTAGCTAACCTGGTCGCCCAAGACTCCTCTTAAGCGACCATATTGATGACGATCTCAGTGCGGACGCCAGATCAACACAGGATGCTGCGAAACACTACTCCCATCCTCAGACCATCCACCACACCCGGCCTCCCGGTCGCTGGATTACAGGAGCACGCCACCACTCCCAGCCGCCAGCGTAATTCTTTCAACCGCTACTTTACCTACAATCTGCGATGTCAACGAACTATTTTTTCTCCATACTCACAGCTTACTCGCCGATTTATCACGAAAACTAATGTGTATAGTGTACTTATTCATTTCTTACTTTGCGTTTCGACGAGAAAGTACACTGCTGCGTATGAAACGAACTGTTCTTACCTTGTGGATCCACGTTGCAGTTTCAGTCACGAATGCAATTCCTTCCTTCACTTAGAGAAAGAAAAAACCACTTTGGTAACTAATGGTACCGTCTCTAGCCGTCACATGTACCCTCTCTTGGTATTGGTGCGAAGAAAATATTGCACTCGATAGTGTCAACACCTTATTCTATTCTTTAATGCAGTTATTTTGCATTGAAAAAGGAAATTCATTCTTTAGAAACACATCTAGAATGCTCATTGAGTACCATTTTATTTTGTCGAAAATGTGGAATCACATAAAGTTAGTATTCAAATCTGCATGTGTCATTATTATATTTATAACGAATGCCGAATGTTTTTCTTTTACATCTCCGGTCTGCCACATTTTCTAACATAATTTCGATTACAGGCTGAGCAACGATAATTTCTTACACTCACGTCGTGGTTTATGTCTACCATTCGTAATCTCCCTCGTTCTCTCTGCTTTCAACTGTGAAACTGAGATGTCTCGAACGCTACACAGCGCATGCGTAAATCTTAGCGCTTCAAGGAGAGTGACGTGCCTCCTCAGTAGTCTCCATGTTCTTGATGCGGATGACAGGACGTCAAGCACCGCCTGTGAGTCACGAATGACCTCTTACTTTGAGAAGCAATCACTCCAGGAGGTTTTCTCCTTTGTGCCTTTAACCTGACCACTTGCGTGCAAGAAACACACATGTCCAACACTTGGAAATAAATTTCGACAGACATATATACTGAGAGATGATAGTTTTAGAAGTGTGTCAAATCTAGCCTCTCTTATATTTTGAAGTCACTAGTGAAGCAGCTCATCTCAGTTTGCAATTGAAAATACAACTCATGGAAAAATATGCAGTCAAGTCTTGAGATACGTGCCTGAATTTTGTAATGGCTGAATGCGGAATTCGACGAAAGGGTTACACTTTCTAGCAAATAATGTGTGCGTAATTGTTTGATCTAGGAAGAAATCGTAGGAATATGGGCGAATACCGAAAGTGAGATTAGAAAGAGTCGGGTGTAGGTCTGGGCGTATCGGACAGGCTGCTACACAGTTCCCACTCTCTGACGCTATCCTTCTGCTAACCGCCACGGGGACTTTTGGCTGCTCAGTTTCCTGCCTGGCCCGGTGCACCCCTCCTTAGCTAACCTGGTCGCCCAAGACTCCTCTTAAGCGACCATATTGATGACGATCTCAGTGCGGACGCCAGATCAACACAGGATGCTGCGAAACACTACTCCCATCCTCAGACCATCCACCACACCCGGCCTCCCGGTCGCTGGATTACAGGAGCACGCCACCACTCCCAGCCGCCAGCGTAATTCTTTCAACCGCTACTTTACCTACAATCTGCGATGTCAACGAACTATTTTTTCTCCATACTCACAGCTTACTCGCCGATTTATCACGAAAACTAATGTGTATAGTGTACTTATTCATTTCTTACTTTGCGTTTCGACGAGAAAGTACACTGCTGCGTATGAAACGAACTGTTGTTACCTTGTGGATCCACGTTGCAGTTTCAGTCACGAATGCAATTCCTTCCTTCACTTAGAGAAAGAAAAAACCACTTTGGTAACTAATGGTACCGTCTCTAGCCGTCACATGTACCCTCTCTTGGTATTGGTGCGAAGAAAATATTGCACTCGATAGTGTCAACACCTTATTCTATTCTTTAATGCAGTTATTTTGCATTGAAAAAGGAAATTCATTCTTTAGAAACACATCTAGAATGCTCATTGAGTACCATTTTATTTTGTCGAAAATGTGGAATCACATAAAGTTAGTATTCAAATCTGCATGTGTCATTATTATATTTATAACGAATGCCGAATGTTTTTCTTTTACATCTCCGGTCTGCCACATTTTCTAACATAATTTCGATTACAGGCTGAGCAACGATAATTTCTTACACTCACGTCGTGGTTTATGTCTACCATTCGTAATCTCCCTCGTTCTCTCTGCTTTCAACTGTGAAACTGAGATGTCTCGAACGCTACACAGCGCATGCGTAAATCTTAGCGCTTCAAGGAGAGTGACGTGCCTCCTCAGTAGTCTCCATGTTCTTGATGCGGATGACAGGACGTCAAGCACCGCCTGTGAGTCACGAATGACCTCTTACTTTGAGAAGCAATCACTCCAGGAGGTTTTCTCCTTTGTGCCTTTAACCTGACCACTTGCGTGCAAGAAACACACATGTCCAACACTTGGAAATAAATTTCGACAGACATATATACTGAGAATGATAGTTTTAGAAGTGTGTCAAATCTAGCCTCTCTTATATTTTGAAGTCACTAGTGAAGCAGCTCATCTCAGTGTGCAATTGAAAATACAACTCATGGAAAAATATGCAGTCAAGTCTTGAGATATGTGCCTGAATTTTGTAATGGCTGAATGCGGAATTCGACGAAAGGGTTACACTTTCTAGCAAATAATGTGTGCGTAATTGTTTGATCTAGGAAGAAATCGTAGGAATATGGGCGAATACCGAAAGTGAGATTAGAAAGAGTCGGGTGTAGGTCTGGGCGTATCGGACAGGCTGCTACACAGTTCCCACTCTCTGACGCTATCCTTCTGCTAACCGCCACGGGGACTTTTGGCTGCTCAGTTTCCTGCCTGGCCCGGTGCACCCCTCCTTAGCTAACCTGGTCGCCCAAGACTCCTCTTAAGCGACCATATTGATGACGATCTCAGTGCGGACGCCAGATCAACACAGGATGCTGCGAAACACTACTCCCATCCTCAGACCATCCACCACACCCGGCCTCCCGGTCGCTGGATTACAGGAGCACGCCACCACTCCCAGCCGCCAGCGTAATTCTTTCAACCGCTACTTTACCTACAATCTGCGATGTCAACGAACTATTTTTTCTCCATACTCACAGCTTACTCGCCGATTTATCACGAAAACTAATGTGTATAGTGTACTTATTCATTTCTTACTTTGCGTTTCGACGAGAAAGTACACTGCTGCGTATGAAACGAACTGTTGTTACCTTGTGGATCCACGTTGCAGTTTCAGTCACGAATGCAATTCCTTCCTTCACGTAGAGAAAGAAAAAACCACTTTGGTAACTAATGGTACCGTCTCTAGCCGTCACATGTACCCTCTCTTGGTATTGGTGCGAAGAAAATATTGCACTCGATAGTGTCAACACCTTATTCTATTCTTTAATGCAGTTATTTTGCATTGAAAAAGGAAATTCATTCTTTAGAAACACATCTAGAATGCTCATTGAGTACCATTTTATTTTGTCGAAAATGTGGAATCACATAAAGTTAGTATTCAAATCTGCATGTGTCATTATTATATTTATAACGAATGCCGAATGTTTTTCTTTTACATCTCCGGTCTGCCACATTTTCTAACATAATTTCGATTACAGGCTGAGCAACGATAATTTCTTACACTCACGTCGTGGTTTATGTCTACCATTCGTAATCTCCCTCGTTCTCTCTGCTTTCAACTGTGAAACTGAGATGTCTCGAACGCTACACAGCGCATGCGTAAATCTTAGCGCTTCAAGGAGAGTGACGTGCCTCCTCAGTAGTCTCCATGTTCTTGATGCGGATGACAGGACGTCAAGCACCGCCTGTGAGTCACGAATGACCTCTTACTTTGAGAAGCAATCACTCCAGGAGGTTTTCTCCTTTGTGCCTTTAACCTGACCACTTGCGTGCAAGAAACACACATGTCCAACACTTGGAAATAAATTTCGACAGACATATATACTGAGAGATGATAGTTTTAGAAGTGTGTCAAATCTAGCCTCTCTTATATTTTGAAGTCACTAGTGAAGCAGCTCATCTCAGTGTGCAATTGAAAATACAACTCATGGAAAAATATGCAGTCAAGTCTTGAGATATGTGCCTGAATTTTGTAATGGCTGAATGCGGAATTCGACGAAAGGGTTACACTTTCTAGCAAATAATGTGTGCGTAATTGTTTGATCTAGGAAGAAATCGTAGGAATATGGGCGAATACCGAATGTGAGACTAGAAAGAGTCGGGTGTAGGTCTGGGCGTATCGGACAGGCTGCTACACAGTTCCCACTCTCTGACGCTATCCTTCTGCTAACCGCCTCGGGGACTTTTGGCTGCTCTGTTTCCTGCCTGGCCCGGTGCACCCCTCCTTAGCTAATCTGGTCGCCCAAGACTCCTCTTAAGCGACCATATTGATGACGATCTCAGTGCGGACGCCAGATCAACACAGGATGCTGCGAAACACTACTCCCACCCTCAGACCATCCACCACACCCGGCCTCCAGGTCGCTGGATTACAGGAGCACGCCACCACTCCCAGCCGCCAGCGTAATTCTTTCAACCGCTACTTTACCTACAATCTGCGATGTCAACGAACTATTTTTTCTCCATACTCACAGCTTACTCGCCGATTTATCACGAAAACTAATGTGTATAGTGTACTTATTAATTTCTTACTTTGCGTTTCGACGAGAAAGTACACTGCTGCGTATGAAACGAACTGTTGTTACCTTGTGGATCCACGTTGCAGTTTCAGTCACGAATGCAATTCCTTCCTTCACTTAGAGAAAGAAAAAACCACTTTGGTAACTAATGGTACCGTCTCTAGCCGTCACATGTACCCTCTCTTGGTATTGGTGCGAAGAAAATATTGCACTCGATAGTGTCAACACCTTATTCTATTCTTTAATGCAGTTATTTTGCATTGAAAAAGGAAATTCATTCTTTAGAAACACATCTAGAATGCTCATTGAGTACCATTTTATTTTGACGAAAATGTGGAATCACGTAAAGTAAGTATTCAAATCTGCATGTGTCATTATTATATTTATAACGAATGCCGAATGTTTTTCTTTTACATCTCCGGTCTGCCACATTTTCTAACATAATTTCGATTACAGGCTGAGCAACGATAATTTCTTACACTCACGTCGTGGTTTATGTCTACCATTCGTAATCTCCCTCGTTCTCTCTGCTTTCAACTGTGAAACTGAGATGTCTCGAACGCTACACAGCGCGTGCGTAAATCTTAGCGCTTCAAGGAGAGTGACGTGCCTCCTCAGTAGTCTCCATGTTCTTGATGCGGATGACAGGACGTCAAGCACCGCCTGTGAGTCACGAATGACCTCTTACTTTGAGAAGCAATCACTCCAGGAGGTTTTCTCCTTTGTGCCTTTAACCTGACCACTTGCGTGCAAGAAACACACATGTCCAATACTTGGAAATAAATTTCGACAGACATATATACTGAGAGATGATAGTTTTAGAAGTGTGTCAAATCTAGCCTCTCTTATATTTTGAAGTCACTAGTGAAGCAGCTCATCTCAGTTTGCAATTGAAAATACAACTCATGGAAAAATATGCAGTCAAGTCTTGAGATATGTGCCTGAATTTTGTAATGGCTGAATGCGGAATTCGACGAAAGGGTTACACTTTCTAGCAAATAATGTGTGCGTAATTGTTTGATCTAGGAAGAAATCGTAGGAATATGGGCGAATACCGAAAGTGAGATTAGAAAGAGTCGGGTGTAGGTCTGGGCGTATCGGACAGGCTGCTACACAGTTCCCACTCTCTGACGCTATCCTTCTGCTAACCGCCACGGGGACTTTTGGCTGCTCAGTTTCCTGCCTGGCCCGGTGCACCCCTCCTTAGCTAACCTGGTCGCCCAAGACTCCTCTTAAGCGACCATATTGATGACGATCTCAGTGCGGACGCCAGATCAACACAGGATGCTGCGAAACACTACTCCCATCCTCAGACCATCCACCACACCCGGCCTCCCGGTCGCTGGATTACAGGAGCACGCCACCACTCCCAGCCGCCAGCGTAATTCTTTCAACCGCTACTTTACCTACAATCTGCGATGTCAACGAACTATTTTTTCTCCATACTCACAGCTTACTCGCCGATTTATCACGAAAACTAATGTGTATAGTGTACTTATTCATTTCTTACTTTGCGTTTCGACGAGAAAGTACACTGCTGCGTATGAAACGAACTGTTGTTACCTTGTGGATCCACGTTGCAGTTTCAGTCACGAATGCAATTCCTTCCTTCACGTAGAGAAAGAAAAAACCACTTTGGTAACTAATGGTACCGTCTCTAGCCGTCACATGTACCCTCTCTTGGTATTGGTGCGAAGAAAATATTGCACTCGATAGTGTCAACACCTTATTCTATTCTTTAATGCAGTTATTTTGCATTGAAAAAGGAAATTCATTCTTTAGAAACACATCTAGAATGCTCATTGAGTACCATTTTATTTTGTCGAAAATGTGGAATCACATAAAGTTAGTATTCAAATCTGCATGTGTCATTATTATATTTATAACGAATGCCGAATGTTTTTCTTTTACATCTCCGGTCTGCCACATTTTCTAACATAATTTCGATTACAGGCTGAGCAACGATAATTTCTTACACTCACGTCGTGGTTTATGTCTACCATTCGTAATCTCCCTCGTTCTCTCTGCTTTCAACTGTGAAACTGAGATGTCTCGAACGCTACACAGCGCATGCGTAAATCTTAGCGCTTCAAGGAGAGTGACGTGCCTCCTCAGTAGTCTCCATGTTCTTGATGCGGATGACAGGACGTCAAGCACCGCCTGTGAGTCACGAATGACCTCTTACTTTGAGAAGCAATCACTCCAGGAGGTTTTCTCCTTTGTGCCTTTAACCTGACCACTTGCGTGCAAGAAACACACATGTCCAACACTTGGAAATAAATTTCGACAGACATATATACTGAGAGATGATAGTTTTAGAAGTGTGTCAAATCTAGCCTCTCTTATATTTTGAAGTCACTAGTGAAGCAGCTCATCTCAGTGTGCAATTGAAAATACAACTCATGGAAAAATATGCAGTCAAGTCTTGAGATATGTGCCTGAATTTTGTAATGGCTGAATGCGGAATTCGACGAAAGGGTTACACTTTCTAGCAAATAATGTGTGCGTAATTGTTTGATCTAGGAAGAAATCGTAGGAATATGGGCGAATACCGAATGTGAGACTAGAAAGAGTCGGGTGTAGGTCTGGGCGTATCGGACAGGCTGCTACACAGTTCCCACTCTCTGACGCTATCCTTCTGCTAACCGCCTCGGGGACTTTTGGCTGCTCAGTTTCCTGCCTGGCCCGGTGCACCCCTCCTTAGCTAATCTGGTCGCCCAAGACTCCTCTTAAGCGACCATATTGATGACGATCTCAGTGCGGACGCCAGATCAACACAGGATGCTGCGAAACACTACTCCCACCCTCAGACCATCCACCACACCCGGCCTCCAGGTCGCTGGATTACAGGAGCACGCCACCACTCCCAGCCGCCAGCGTAATTCTTTCAACCGCTACTTTACCTACAATCTGCGATGTCAACGAACTATTTTTTCTCCATACTCACAGCTTACTCGCCGATTTATCACGAAAACTAATGTGTATAGTGTACTTATTAATTTCTTACTTTGCGTTTCGACGAGAAAGTACACTGCTGCGTATGAAACGAACTGTTGTTACCTTGTGGATCCACGTTGCAGTTTCAGTCACGAATGCAATTCCTTCCTTCACTTAGAGAAAGAAAAAACCACTTTGGTAACTAATGGTACCGTCTCTAGCCGTCACATGTACCCTCTCTTGGTATTGGTGCGAAGAAAATATTGCACTCGATAGTGTCAACACCTTATTCTATTCTTTAATGCAGTTATTTTGCATTGAAAAAGGAAATTCATTCTTTAGAAACACATCTAGAATGCTCATTGAGTACCATTTTATTTTGACGAAAATGTGGAATCACGTAAAGTAAGTATTCAAATCTGCATGTGTCATTATTATATTTATAACGAATGCCGAATGTTTTTCTTTTACATCTCCGGTCTGCCACATTTTCTAACATAATTTCGATTACAGGCTGAGCAACGATAATTTCTTACACTCACGTCGTGGTTTATGTCTACCATTCGTAATCTCCCTCGTTCTCTCTGCTTTCAACTGTGAAACAGAGATGTCTCGAACGCTACACAGCGCGTGCGTAAATCTTAGCGCTTCAAGGAGAGTGACGTGCCTCCTCAGTAGTCTCCATGTTCTTGATGCGGATGACAGGACGTCAAGCACCGCCTGTGAGTCACGAATGACCTCTTACTTTGAGAAGCAATCACTCCAGGAGGTTTTCTCCTTTGTGCCTTTAACCTGACCACTTGCGTGCAAGAAACACACATGTCCAATACTTGGAAATAAATTTCGACAGACATATATACTGAGAGATGATAGTTTTAGAAGTGTGTCAAATCTAGCCTCTCTTATATTTTGAAGTCACTAGTGAAGCAGCTCATCTCAGTTTGCAATTGAAAATACAACTCATGGAAAAATATGCAGTCAAGTCTTGAGATATGTGCCTGAATTTTGTAATGGCTGAATGCGGAATTCGACGAAAGGGTTACACTTTCTAGCAAATAATGTGTGCGTAATTGTTTGATCTAGGAAGAAATCGTAGGAATATGGGCGAATACCGAAAGTGAGATTAGAAAGAGTCGGGTGTAGGTCTGGGCGTATCGGACAGGCTGCTACACAGTTCCCACTCTCTGACGCTATCCTTCTGCTAACCGCCACGGGGACTTTTGGCTGCTCAGTTTCCTGCCTGGCCCGGTGCACCCCTCCTTAGCTAACCTGGTCGCCCAAGACTCCTCTTAAGCGACCATATTGATGACGATCTCAGTGCGGACGCCAGATCAACACAGGATGCTGCGAAACACTACTCCCATCCTCAGACCATCCACCACACCCGGCCTCCCGGTCGCTGGATTACAGGAGCACGCCACCACTCCCAGCCGCCAGCGTAATTCTTTCAACCGCTACTTTACCTACAATCTGCGATGTCAACGAACTATTTTTTCTCCATACTCACAGCTTACTCGCCGATTTATCACGAAAACTAATGTGTATAGTGTACTTATTCATTTCTTACTTTGCGTTTCGACGAGAAAGTACACTGCTGCGTATGAAACGAACTGTTGTTACCTTGTGGATCCACGTTGCAGTTTCAGTCACGAATGCAATTCCTTCCTTCACTTAGAGAAAGAAAAAACCACTTTGGTAACTAATGGTACCGTCTCTAGCCGTCACATGTACCCTCTCTTGGTATTGGTGCGAAGAAAATATTGCACTCGATAGTGTCAACACCTTATTCTATTCTTTAATGCAGTTATTTTGCATTGAAAAAGGAAATTCATTCTTTAGAAACACATCTAGAATGCTCATTGAGTACCATTTTATTTTGTCGAAAATGTGGAATCACATAAAGTTAGTATTCAAATCTGCATGTGTCATTATTATATTTATAACGAATGCCGAATGTTTTTCTTTTACATCTCCGGTCTGCCACATTTTCTAACATAATTTCGATTACAGGCTGAGCAACGATAATTTCTTACACTCACGTCGTGGTTTATGTCTACCATTCGTAATCTCCCTCGTTCTCTCTGCTTTCAACTGTGAAACTGAGATGTCTCGAACGCTACACAGCGCGTGCGTAAATCTTAGCGCTTCAAGGAGAGTGACGTGCCTCCTCAGTAGTCTCCATGTTCTTGATGCGGATGACAGGACGTCAAGCACCGCCTGTGAGTCACGAATGACCTCTTACTTTGAGAAGCAATCACTCCAGGAGGTTTTCTCCTTTGTGCCTTTAACCTGACCACTTGCGTGCAAGAAACACACATGTCCAACACTTGGAAATAAATTTCGACAGACATATATACTGAGAGATGATAGTTTTAGAAGTGTGTCAAATCTAGCCTCTCTTATATTTTGAAGTCACTAGTGAAGCAGCTCATCTCAGTTTGCAATTGAAAATACAACTCATGGAAAAATATGCAGTCAAGTCTTGAGATATGTGCCTGAATTTTGTAATGGCTGAATGCGGAATTCGACGAAAGGGTTACACTTTCTAGCAAATAATGTGTGCGTAATTGTTTGATCTAGGAAGAAATCGTAGGAATATGGGCGAATACCGAATGTGAGACTAGAAAGAGTCGGGTGTAGGTCTGGGCGTATCGGACAGGCTGCTACACAGTTCCCACTCTCTGACGCTATCCTTCTGCTAACCGCCTCGGGGACTTTTGGCTGCTCAGTTTCCTGCCTGGCCCGGTGCACCCCTCCTTAGCTAATCTGGTCGCCCAAGACTCCTCTTAAGCGACCATATTGATGACGATCTCAGTGCGGACGCCAGATCAACACAGGATGCTGCGAAACACTACTCCCACCCTCAGACCATCCACCACACCCGGCCTCCAGGTCGCTGGATTACAGGAGCACGCCACCACTCCCAGCCGCCAGCGTAATTCTTTCAACCGCTACTTTACCTACAATCTGCGATGTCAACGAACTATTTTTTCTCCATACTCACAGCTTACTCGCCGATTTATCACGAAAACTAATGTGTATAGTGTACTTATTAATTTCTTACTTTGCGTTTCGACGAGAAAGTACACTGCTGCGTATGAAACGAACTGTTGTTACCTTGTGGATCCACGTTGCAGTTTCAGTCACGAATGCAATTCCTTCCTTCACTTAGAGAAAGAAAAAACCACTTTGGTAACTAATGGTACCGTCTCTAGCCGTCACATGTACCCTCTCTTGGTATTGGTGCGAAGAAAATATTGCACTCGATAGTGTCAACACCTTATTCTATTCTTTAATGCAGTTATTTTGCATTGAAAAAGGAAATTCATTCTTTAGAAACACATCTAGAATGCTCATTGAGTACCATTTTATTTTGACGAAAATGTGGAATCACGTAAAGTAAGTATTCAAATCTGCATGTGTCATTATTATATTTATAACGAATGCCGAATGTTTTTCTTTTACATCTCCGGTCTGCCACATTTTCTAACATAATTTCGATTACAGGCTGAGCAACGATAATTTCTTACACTCACGTCGTGGTTTATGTCTACCATTCGTAATCTCCCTCGTTCTCTCTGCTTTCAACTGTGAAACAGAGATGTCTCGAACGCTACACAGCGCGTGCGTAAATCTTAGCGCTTCAAGGAGAGTGACGTGCCTCCTCAGTAGTCTCCATGTTCTTGATGCGGATGACAGGACGTCAAGCACCGCCTGTGAGTCACGAATGACCTCTTACTTTGAGAAGCAATCACTCCAGGAGGTTTTCTCCTTTGTGCCTTTAACCTGACCACTTGCGTGCAAGAAACACACATGTCCAATACTTGGAAATAAATTTCGACAGACATATATACTGAGAGATGATAGTTTTAGAAGTGTGTCAAATCTAGCCTCTCTTATATTTTGAAGTCACTAGTGAAGCAGCTCATCTCAGTTTGCAATTGAAAATACAACTCATGGAAAAATATGCAGTCAAGTCTTGAGATATGTGCCTGAATTTTGTAATGGCTGAATGCGGAATTCGACGAAAGGGTTACACTTTCTAGCAAATAATGTGTGCGTAATTGTTTGATCTAGGAAGAAATCGTAGGAATATGGGCGAATACCGAAAGTGAGATTAGAAAGAGTCGGGTGTAGGTCTGGGCGTATCGGACAGGCTGCTACACAGTTCCCACTCTCTGACGCTATCCTTCTGCTAACCGCCACGGGGACTTTTGGCTGCTCAGTTTCCTGCCTGGCCCGGTGCACCCCTCCTTAGCTAACCTGGTCGCCCAAGACTCCTCTTAAGCGACCATATTGATGACGATCTCAGTGCGGACGCCAGATCAACACAGGATGCTGCGAAACACTACTCCCATCCTCAGACCATCCACCACACCCGGCCTCCCGGTCGCTGGATTACAGGAGCACGCCACCACTCCCAGCCGCCAGCGTAATTCTTTCAACCGCTACTTTACCTACAATCTGCGATGTCAACGAACTATTTTTTCTCCATACTCACAGCTTACTCGCCGATTTATCACGAAAACTAATGTGTATAGTGTACTTATTCATTTCTTACTTTGCGTTTCGACGAGAAAGTACACTGCTGCGTATGAAACGAACTGTTGTTACCTTGTGGATCCACGTTGCAGTTTCAGTCACGAATGCAATTCCTTCCTTCACTTAGAGAAAGAAAAAACCACTTTGGTAACTAATGGTACCGTCTCTAGCCGTCACATGTACCCTCTCTTGGTATTGGTGCGAAGAAAATATTGCACTCGATAGTGTCAACACCTTATTCTATTCTTTAATGCAGTTATTTTGCATTGAAAAAGGAAATTCATTCTTTAGAAACACATCTAGAATGCTCATTGAGTACCATTTTATTTTGTCGAAAATGTGGAATCACATAAAGTTAGTATTCAAATCTGCATGTGTCATTATTATATTTATAACGAATGCCGAATGTTTTTCTTTTACATCTCCGGTCTGCCACATTTTCTAACATAATTTCGATTACAGGCTGAGCAACGATAATTTCTTACACTCACGTCGTGGTTTATGTCTACCATTCGTAATCTCCCTCGTTCTCTCTGCTTTCAACTGTGAAACTGAGATGTCTCGAACGCTACACAGCGCATGCGTAAATCTTAGCGCTTCAAGGAGAGTGACGTGCCTCCTCAGTAGTCTCCATGTTCTTGATGCGGATGACAGGACGTCAAGCACCGCCTGTGAGTCACGAATGACCTCTTACTTTGAGAAGCAATCACTCCAGGAGGTTTTCTCCTTTGTGCCTTTAACCTGACCACTTGCGTGCAAGAAACACACATGTCCAACACTTGGAAATAAATTTCGACAGACATATATACTGAGAGATGATAGTTTTAGAAGTGTGTCAAATCTAGCCTCTCTTATATTTTGAAGTCACTAGTGAAGCAGCTCATCTCAGTGTGCAATTGAAAATACAACTCATGGAAAAATATGCAGTCAAGTCTTGAGATATGTGCCTGAATTTTGTAATGGCTGAATGCGGAATTCGACGAAAGGGTTACACTTTCTAGCAAATAATGTGTGCGTAATTGTTTGATCTAGGAAGAAATCGTAGGAATATGGGCGAATACCGAATGTGAGACTAGAAAGAGTCGGGTGTAGGTCTGGGCGTATCGGACAGGCTGCTACACAGTTCCCACTCTCTGACGCTATCCTTCTGCTAACCGCCTCGGGGACTTTTGGCTGCTCTGTTTCCTGCCTGGCCCGGTGCACCCCTCCTTAGCTAATCTGGTCGCCCAAGACTCCTCTTAAGCGACCATATTGATGACGATCTCAGTGCGGACGCCAGATCAACACAGGATGCTGCGAAACACTACTCCCACCCTCAGACCATCCACCACACCCGGCCTCCAGGTCGCTGGATTACAGGAGCACGCCACCACTCCCAGCCGCCAGCGTAATTCTTTCAACCGCTACTTTACCTACAATCTGCGATGTCAACGAACTATTTTTTCTCCATACTCACAGCTTACTCGCCGATTTATCACGAAAACTAATGTGTATAGTGTACTTATTAATTTCTTACTTTGCGTTTCGACGAGAAAGTACACTGCTGCGTATGAAACGAACTGTTGTTACCTTGTGGATCCACGTTGCAGTTTCAGTCACGAATGCAATTCCTTCCTTCACTTAGAGAAAGAAAAAACCACTTTGGTAACTAATGGTACCGTCTCTAGCCGTCACATGTACCCTCTCTTGGTATTGGTGCGAAGAAAATATTGCACTCGATAGTGTCAACACCTTATTCTATTCTTTAATGCAGTTATTTTGCATTGAAAAAGGAAATTCATTCTTTAGAAACACATCTAGAATGCTCATTGAGTACCATTTTATTTTGACGAAAATGTGGAATCACGTAAAGTAAGTATTCAAATCTGCATGTGTCATTATTATATTTATAACGAATGCCGAATGTTTTTCTTTTACATCTCCGGTCTGCCACATTTTCTAACATAATTTCGATTACAGGCTGAGCAACGATAATTTCTTACACTCACGTCGTGGTTTATGTCTACCATTCGTAATCTCCCTCGTTCTCTCTGCTTTCAACTGTGAAACTGAGATGTCTCGAACGCTACACAGCGCGTGCGTAAATCTTAGCGCTTCAAGGAGAGTGACGTGCCTCCTCAGTAGTCTCCATGTTCTTGATGCGGATGACAGGACGTCAAGCACCGCCTGTGAGTCACGAATGACCTCTTACTTTGAGAAGCAATCACTCCAGGAGGTTTTCTCCTTTGTGCCTTTAACCTGACCACTTGCGTGCAAGAAACACACATGTCCAATACTTGGAAATAAATTTCGACAGACATATATACTGAGAGATGATAGTTTTAGAAGTGTGTCAAATCTAGCCTCTCTTATATTTTGAAGTCACTAGTGAAGCAGCTCATCTCAGTTTGCAATTGAAAATACAACTCATGGAAAAATATGCAGTCAAGTCTTGAGATATGTGCCTGAATTTTGTAATGGCTGAATGCGGAATTCGACGAAAGGGTTACACTTTCTAGCAAATAATGTGTGCGTAATTGTTTGATCTAGGAAGAAATCGTAGGAATATGGGCGAATACCGAAAGTGAGATTAGAAAGAGTCGGGTGTAGGTCTGGGCGTATCGGACAGGCTGCTACACAGTTCCCACTCTCTGACGCTATCCTTCTGCTAACCGCCACGGGGACTTTTGGCTGCTCAGTTTCCTGCCTGGCCCGGTGCACCCCTCCTTAGCTAACCTGGTCGCCCAAGACTCCTCTTAAGCGACCATATTGATGACGATCTCAGTGCGGACGCCAGATCAACACAGGATGCTGCGAAACACTACTCCCATCCTCAGACCATCCACCACACCCGGCCTCCCGGTCGCTGGATTACAGGAGCACGCCACCACTCCCAGCCGCCAGCGTAATTCTTTCAACCGCTACTTTACCTACAATCTGCGATGTCAACGAACTATTTTTTCTCCATACTCACAGCTTACTCGCCGATTTATCACGAAAACTAATGTGTATAGTGTACTTATTCATTTCTTACTTTGCGTTTCGACGAGAAAGTACACTGCTGCGTATGAAACGAACTGTTGTTACCTTGTGGATCCACGTTGCAGTTTCAGTCACGAATGCAATTCCTTCCTTCACGTAGAGAAAGAAAAAACCACTTTGGTAACTAATGGTACCGTCTCTAGCCGTCACATGTACCCTCTCTTGGTATTGGTGCGAAGAAAATATTGCACTCGATAGTGTCAACACCTTATTCTATTCTTTAATGCAGTTATTTTGCATTGAAAAAGGAAATTCATTCTTTAGAAACACATCTAGAATGCTCATTGAGTACCATTTTATTTTGTCGAAAATGTGGAATCACATAAAGTTAGTATTCAAATCTGCATGTGTCATTATTATATTTATAACGAATGCCGAATGTTTTTCTTTTACATCTCCGGTCTGCCACATTTTCTAACATAATTTCGATTACAGGCTGAGCAACGATAATTTCTTACACTCACGTCGTGGTTTATGTCTACCATTCGTAATCTCCCTCGTTCTCTCTGCTTTCAACTGTGAAACTGAGATGTCTCGAACGCTACACAGCGCATGCGTAAATCTTAGCGCTTCAAGGAGAGTGACGTGCCTCCTCAGTAGTCTCCATGTTCTTGATGCGGATGACAGGACGTCAAGCACCGCCTGTGAGTCACGAATGACCTCTTACTTTGAGAAGCAATCACTCCAGGAGGTTTTCTCCTTTGTGCCTTTAACCTGACCACTTGCGTGCAAGAAACACACATGTCCAACACTTGGAAATAAATTTCGACAGACATATATACTGAGAGATGATAGTTTTAGAAGTGTGTCAAATCTAGCCTCTCTTATATTTTGAAGTCACTAGTGAAGCAGCTCATCTCAGTGTGCAATTGAAAATACAACTCATGGAAAAATATGCAGTCAAGTCTTGAGATATGTGCCTGAATTTTGTAATGGCTGAATGCGGAATTCGACGAAAGGGTTACACTTTCTAGCAAATAATGTGTGCGTAATTGTTTGATCTAGGAAGAAATCGTAGGAATATGGGCGAATACCGAATGTGAGACTAGAAAGAGTCGGGTGTAGGTCTGGGCGTATCGGACAGGCTGCTACACAGTTCCCACTCTCTGACGCTATCCTTCTGCTAACCGCCTCGGGGACTTTTGGCTGCTCAGTTTCCTGCCTGGCCCGGTGCACCCCTCCTTAGCTAATCTGGTCGCCCAAGACTCCTCTTAAGCGACCATATTGATGACGATCTCAGTGCGGACGCCAGATCAACACAGGATGCTGCGAAACACTACTCCCACCCTCAGACCATCCACCACACCCGGCCTCCAGGTCGCTGGATTACAGGAGCACGCCACCACTCCCAGCCGCCAGCGTAATTCTTTCAACCGCTACTTTACCTACAATCTGCGATGTCAACGAACTATTTTTTCTCCATACTCACAGCTTACTCGCCGATTTATCACGAAAACTAATGTGTATAGTGTACTTATTAATTTCTTACTTTGCGTTTCGACGAGAAAGTACACTGCTGCGTATGAAACGAACTGTTGTTACCTTGTGGATCCACGTTGCAGTTTCAGTCACGAATGCAATTCCTTCCTTCACTTAGAGAAAGAAAAAACCACTTTGGTAACTAATGGTACCGTCTCTAGCCGTCACATGTACCCTCTCTTGGTATTGGTGCGAAGAAAATATTGCACTCGATAGTGTCAACACCTTATTCTATTCTTTAATGCAGTTATTTTGCATTGAAAAAGGAAATTCATTCTTTAGAAACACATCTAGAATGCTCATTGAGTACCATTTTATTTTGACGAAAATGTGGAATCACGTAAAGTAAGTATTCAAATCTGCATGTGTCATTATTATATTTATAACGAATGCCGAATGTTTTTCTTTTACATCTCCGGTCTGCCACATTTTCTAACATAATTTCGATTACAGGCTGAGCAACGATAATTTCTTACACTCACGTCGTGGTTTATGTCTACCATTCGTAATCTCCCTCGTTCTCTCTGCTTTCAACTGTGAAACAGAGATGTCTCGAACGCTACACAGCGCGTGCGTAAATCTTAGCGCTTCAAGGAGAGTGACGTGCCTCCTCAGTAGTCTCCATGTTCTTGATGCGGATGACAGGACGTCAAGCACCGCCTGTGAGTCACGAATGACCTCTTACTTTGAGAAGCAATCACTCCAGGAGGTTTTCTCCTTTGTGCCTTTAACCTGACCACTTGCGTGCAAGAAACACACATGTCCAATACTTGGAAATAAATTTCGACAGACATATATACTGAGAGATGATAGTTTTAGAAGTGTGTCAAATCTAGCCTCTCTTATATTTTGAAGTCACTAGTGAAGCAGCTCATCTCAGTTTGCAATTGAAAATACAACTCATGGAAAAATATGCAGTCAAGTCTTGAGATATGTGCCTGAATTTTGTAATGGCTGAATGCGGAATTCGACGAAAGGGTTACACTTTCTAGCAAATAATGTGTGCGTAATTGTTTGATCTAGGAAGAAATCGTAGGAATATGGGCGAATACCGAAAGTGAGATTAGAAAGAGTCGGGTGTAGGTCTGGGCGTATCGGACAGGCTGCTACACAGTTCCCACTCTCTGACGCTATCCTTCTGCTAACCGCCACGGGGACTTTTGGCTGCTCAGTTTCCTGCCTGGCCCGGTGCACCCCTCCTTAGCTAACCTGGTCGCCCAAGACTCCTCTTAAGCGACCATATTGATGACGATCTCAGTGCGGACGCCAGATCAACACAGGATGCTGCGAAACACTACTCCCATCCTCAGACCATCCACCACACCCGGCCTCCCGGTCGCTGGATTACAGGAGCACGCCACCACTCCCAGCCGCCAGCGTAATTCTTTCAACCGCTACTTTACCTACAATCTGCGATGTCAACGAACTATTTTTTCTCCATACTCACAGCTTACTCGCCGATTTATCACGAAAACTAATGTGTATAGTGTACTTATTCATTTCTTACTTTGCGTTTCGACGAGAAAGTACACTGCTGCGTATGAAACGAACTGTTGTTACCTTGTGGATCCACGTTGCAGTTTCAGTCACGAATGCAATTCCTTCCTTCACTTAGAGAAAGAAAAAACCACTTTGGTAACTAATGGTACCGTCTCTAGCCGTCACATGTACCCTCTCTTGGTATTGGTGCGAAGAAAATATTGCACTCGATAGTGTCAACACCTTATTCTATTCTTTAATGCAGTTATTTTGCATTGAAAAAGGAAATTCATTCTTTAGAAACACATCTAGAATGCTCATTGAGTACCATTTTATTTTGTCGAAAATGTGGAATCACATAAAGTTAGTATTCAAATCTGCATGTGTCATTATTATATTTATAACGAATGCCGAATGTTTTTCTTTTACATCTCCGGTCTGCCACATTTTCTAACATAATTTCGATTACAGGCTGAGCAACGATAATTTCTTACACTCACGTCGTGGTTTATGTCTACCATTCGTAATCTCCCTCGTTCTCTCTGCTTTCAACTGTGAAACTGAGATGTCTCGAACGCTACACAGCGCGTGCGTAAATCTTAGCGCTTCAAGGAGAGTGACGTGCCTCCTCAGTAGTCTCCATGTTCTTGATGCGGATGACAGGACGTCAAGCACCGCCTGTGAGTCACGAATGACCTCTTACTTTGAGAAGCAATCACTCCAGGAGGTTTTCTCCTTTGTGCCTTTAACCTGACCACTTGCGTGCAAGAAACACACATGTCCAACACTTGGAAATAAATTTCGACAGACATATATACTGAGAGATGATAGTTTTAGAAGTGTGTCAAATCTAGCCTCTCTTATATTTTGAAGTCACTAGTGAAGCAGCTCATCTCAGTTTGCAATTGAAAATACAACTCATGGAAAAATATGCAGTCAAGTCTTGAGATATGTGCCTGAATTTTGTAATGGCTGAATGCGGAATTCGACGAAAGGGTTACACTTTCTAGCAAATAATGTGTGCGTAATTGTTTGATCTAGGAAGAAATCGTAGGAATATGGGCGAATACCGAATGTGAGACTAGAAAGAGTCGGGTGTAGGTCTGGGCGTATCGGACAGGCTGCTACACAGTTCCCACTCTCTGACGCTATCCTTCTGCTAACCGCCTCGGGGACTTTTGGCTGCTCAGTTTCCTGCCTGGCCCGGTGCACCCCTCCTTAGCTAATCTGGTCGCCCAAGACTCCTCTTAAGCGACCATATTGATGACGATCTCAGTGCGGACGCCAGATCAACACAGGATGCTGCGAAACACTACTCCCACCCTCAGACCATCCACCACACCCGGCCTCCAGGTCGCTGGATTACAGGAGCACGCCACCACTCCCAGCCGCCAGCGTAATTCTTTCAACCGCTACTTTACCTACAATCTGCGATGTCAACGAACTATTTTTTCTCCATACTCACAGCTTACTCGCCGATTTATCACGAAAACTAATGTGTATAGTGTACTTATTAATTTCTTACTTTGCGTTTCGACGAGAAAGTACACTGCTGCGTATGAAACGAACTGTTGTTACCTTGTGGATCCACGTTGCAGTTTCAGTCACGAATGCAATTCCTTCCTTCACTTAGAGAAAGAAAAAACCACTTTGGTAACTAATGGTACCGTCTCTAGCCGTCACATGTACCCTCTCTTGGTATTGGTGCGAAGAAAATATTGCACTCGATAGTGTCAACACCTTATTCTATTCTTTAATGCAGTTATTTTGCATTGAAAAAGGAAATTCATTCTTTAGAAACACATCTAGAATGCTCATTGAGTACCATTTTATTTTGACGAAAATGTGGAATCACGTAAAGTAAGTATTCAAATCTGCATGTGTCATTATTATATTTATAACGAATGCCGAATGTTTTTCTTTTACATCTCCGGTCTGCCACATTTTCTAACATAATTTCGATTACAGGCTGAGCAACGATAATTTCTTACACTCACGTCGTGGTTTATGTCTACCATTCGTAATCTCCCTCGTTCTCTCTGCTTTCAACTGTGAAACAGAGATGTCTCGAACGCTACACAGCGCGTGCGTAAATCTTAGCGCTTCAAGGAGAGTGACGTGCCTCCTCAGTAGTCTCCATGTTCTTGATGCGGATGACAGGACGTCAAGCACCGCCTGTGAGTCACGAATGACCTCTTACTTTGAGAAGCAATCACTCCAGGAGGTTTTCTCCTTTGTGCCTTTAACCTGACCACTTGCGTGCAAGAAACACACATGTCCAATACTTGGAAATAAATTTCGACAGACATATATACTGAGAGATGATAGTTTTAGAAGTGTGTCAAATCTAGCCTCTCTTATATTTTGAAGTCACTAGTGAAGCAGCTCATCTCAGTTTGCAATTGAAAATACAACTCATGGAAAAATATGCAGTCAAGTCTTGAGATATGTGCCTGAATTTTGTAATGGCTGAATGCGGAATTCGACGAAAGGGTTACACTTTCTAGCAAATAATGTGTGCGTAATTGTTTGATCTAGGAAGAAATCGTAGGAATATGGGCGAATACCGAAAGTGAGATTAGAAAGAGTCGGGTGTAGGTCTGGGCGTATCGGACAGGCTGCTACACAGTTCCCACTCTCTGACGCTATCCTTCTGCTAACCGCCACGGGGACTTTTGGCTGCTCAGTTTCCTGCCTGGCCCGGTGCACCCCTCCTTAGCTAACCTGGTCGCCCAAGACTCCTCTTAAGCGACCATATTGATGACGATCTCAGTGCGGACGCCAGATCAACACAGGATGCTGCGAAACACTACTCCCATCCTCAGACCATCCACCACACCCGGCCTCCCGGTCGCTGGATTACAGGAGCACGCCACCACTCCCAGCCGCCAGCGTAATTCTTTCAACCGCTACTTTACCTACAATCTGCGATGTCAACGAACTATTTTTTCTCCATACTCACAGCTTACTCGCCGATTTATCACGAAAACTAATGTGTATAGTGTACTTATTCATTTCTTACTTTGCGTTTCGACGAGAAAGTACACTGCTGCGTATGAAACGAACTGTTGTTACCTTGTGGATCCACGTTGCAGTTTCAGTCACGAATGCAATTCCTTCCTTCACTTAGAGAAAGAAAAAACCACTTTGGTAACTAATGGTACCGTCTCTAGCCGTCACATGTACCCTCTCTTGGTATTGGTGCGAAGAAAATATTGCACTCGATAGTGTCAACACCTTATTCTATTCTTTAATGCAGTTATTTTGCATTGAAAAAGGAAATTCATTCTTTAGAAACACATCTAGAATGCTCATTGAGTACCATTTTATTTTGTCGAAAATGTGGAATCACATAAAGTTAGTATTCAAATCTGCATGTGTCATTATTATATTTATAACGAATGCCGAATGTTTTTCTTTTACATCTCCGGTCTGCCACATTTTCTAACATAATTTCGATTACAGGCTGAGCAACGATAATTTCTTACACTCACGTCGTGGTTTATGTCTACCATTCGTAATCTCCCTCGTTCTCTCTGCTTTCAACTGTGAAACTGAGATGTCTCGAACGCTACACAGCGCGTGCGTAAATCTTAGCGCTTCAAGGAGAGTGACGTGCCTCCTCAGTAGTCTCCATGTTCTTGATGCGGATGACAGGACGTCAAGCACCGCCTGTGAGTCACGAATGACCTCTTACTTTGAGAAGCAATCACTCCAGGAGGTTTTCTCCTTTGTGCCTTTAACCTGACCACTTGCGTGCAAGAAACACACATGTCCAACACTTGGAAATAAATTTCGACAGACATATATACTGAGAGATGATAGTTTTAGAAGTGTGTCAAATCTAGCCTCTCTTATATTTTGAAGTCACTAGTGAAGCAGCTCATCTCAGTTTGCAATTGAAAATACAACTCATGGAAAAATATGCAGTCAAGTCTTGAGATATGTGCCTGAATTTTGTAATGGCTGAATGCGGAATTCGACGAAAGGGTTACACTTTCTAGCAAATAATGTGTGCGTAATTGTTTGATCTAGGAAGAAATCGTAGGAATATGGGCGAATACCGAAAGTGAGATTAGAAAGAGTCGGGTGTAGGTCTGGGCGTATCGGACAGGCTGCTACACAGTTCCCACTCTCTGACGCTATCCTTCTGCTAACCGCCACGGGGACTTTTGGCTGCTCAGTTTCCTGCCTGGCCCGGTGCACCCCTCCTTAGCTAACCTGGTCGCCCAAGACTCCTCTTAAGCGACCATATTGATGACGATCTCAGTGCGGACGCCAGATCAACACAGGATGCTGCGAAACACTACTCCCATCCTCAGACCATCCACCACACCCGGCCTCCCGGTCGCTGGATTACAGGAGCACGCCACCACTCCCAGCCGCCAGCGTAATTCTTTCAACCGCTACTTTACCTACAATCTGCGATGTCAACGAACTATTTTTTCTCCATACTCACAGCTTACTCGCCGATTTATCACGAAAACTAATGTGTATAGTGTACTTATTAATTTCTTACTTTGCGTTTCGACGAGAAAGTACACTGCTGCGTATGAAACGAACTGTTGTTACCTTGTGGATCCACGTTGCAGTTTCAGTCACGAATGCAATTCCTTCCTTCACTTAGAGAAAGAAAAAACCACTTTGGTAACTAATGGTACCGTCTCTAGCCGTCACATGTACCCTCTCTTGGTATTGGTGCGAAGAAAATATTGCACTCGATAGTGTCAACACCTTATTCTATTCTTTAATGCAGTTATTTTGCATTGAAAAAGGAAATTCATTCTTTAGAAACACATCTAGAATGCTCATTGAGTACCATTTTATTTTGTCGAAAATGTGGAATCACATAAAGTTAGTATTCAAATCTGCATGTGTCATTATTATATTTATAACGAATGCCGAATGTTTTTCTTTTACATCTCCGGTCTGCCACATTTTCTAACATAATTTCGATTACAGGCTGAGCAACGATAATTTCTTACACTCACGTCGTGGTTTATGTCTACCATTCGTAATCTCCCTCGTTCTCTCTGCTTTCAACTGTGAAACTGAGATGTCTCGAACGCTACACAGCGCGTGCGTAAATCTTAGCGCTTCAAGGAGAGTGACGTGCCTCCTCAGTAGTCTCCATGTTCTTGATGCGGATGACAGGACGTCAAGCACCGCCTGTGAGTCACGAATGACCTCTTACTTTGAGAAGCAATCACTCCAGGAGGTTTTCTCCTTTGTGCCTTTAACCTGACCACTTGCGTGCAAGAAACACACATGTCCAACACTTGGAAATAAATTTCGACAGACATATATACTGAGAGATGATAGTTTTAGAAGTGTGTCAAATCTAGCCTCTCTTATATTTTGAAGTCACTAGTGAAGCAGCTCATCTCAGTTTGCAATTGAAAATACAACTCATGGAAAAATATGCAGTCAAGTCTTGAGATATGTGCCTGAATTTTGTAATGGCTGAATGCGGAATTCGACGAAAGGGTTACACTTTCTAGCAAATAATGTGTGCGTAATTGTTTGATCTAGGAAGAAATCGTAGGAATATGGGCGAATACCGAAAGTGAGATTAGAAAGAGTCGGGTGTAGGTCTGGGCGTATCGGACAGGCTGCTACACAGTTCCCACTCTCTGACGCTATCCTTCTGCTAACCGCCACGGGGACTTTTGGCTGCTCAGTTTCCTGCCTGGCCCGGTGCACCCCTCCTTAGCTAACCTGGTCGCCCAAGACTCCTCTTAAGCGACCATATTGATGACGATCTCAGTGCGGACGCCAGATCAACACAGGATGCTGCGAAACACTACTCCCATCCTCAGACCATCCACCACACCCGGCCTCCCGGTCGCTGGATTACAGGAGCACGCCACCACTCCCAGCCGCCAGCGTAATTCTTTCAACCGCTACTTTACCTACAATCTGCGATGTCAACGAACTATTTTTTCTCCATACTCACAGCTTACTCGCCGATTTATCACGAAAACTAATGTGTATAGTGTACTTATTAATTTCTTACTTTGCGTTTCGACGAGAAAGTACACTGCTGCGTATGAAACGAACTGTTGTTACCTTGTGGATCCACGTTGCAGTTTCAGTCACGAATGCAATTCCTTCCTTCACTTAGAGAAAGAAAAAACCACTTTGGTAACTAATGGTACCGTCTCTAGCCGTCACATGTACCCTCTCTTGGTATTGGTGCGAAGAAAATATTGCACTCGATAGTGTCAACACCTTATTCTATTCTTTAATGCAGTTATTTTGCATTGAAAAAGGAAATTCATTCTTTAGAAACACATCTAGAATGCTCATTGAGTACCATTTTATTTTGTCGAAAATGTGGAATCACATAAAGTTAGTATTCAAATCTGCATGTGTCATTATTATATTTATAACGAATGCCGAATGTTTTTCTTTTACATCTCCGGTCTGCCACATTTTCTAACATAATTTCGATTACAGGCTGAGCAACGATAATTTCTTACACTCACGTCGTGGTTTATGTCTACCATTCGTAATCTCCCTCGTTCTCTCTGCTTTCAACTGTGAAACTGAGATGTCTCGAACGCTACACAGCGCATGCGTAAATCTTAGCGCTTCAAGGAGAGTGACGTGCCTCCTCAGTAGTCTCCATGTTCTTGATGCGGATGACAGGACGTCAAGCACCGCCTGTGAGTCACGAATGACCTCTTACTTTGAGAAGCAATCACTCCAGGAGGTTTTCTCCTTTGTGCCTTTAACCTGACCACTTGCGTGCAAGAAACACACATGTCCAACACTTGGAAATAAATTTCGACAGACATATATACTGAGAGATGATAGTTTTAGAAGTGTGTCAAATCTAGCCTCTCTTATATTTTGAAGTCACTAGTGAAGCAGCTCATCTCAGTGTGCAATTGAAAATACAACTCATGGAAAAATATGCAGTCAAGTCTTGAGATATGTGCCTGAATTTTGTAATGGCTGAATGCGGAATTCGACGAAAGGGTTACACTTTCTAGCAAATAATATGTGCGTAATTGTTTGATCTAGGAAGAAATCGTAGGAATATGGGCGAATACCGAATGTGAGACTAGAAAGAGTCGGGTGTAGGTCTGGGCGTATCGGACAGGCTGCTACACAGTTCCCACTCTCTGACGCTATCCTTCTGCTAACCGCCACGGGGACTTTTGGCTGCTCAGTTTCCTGCCTGGCCCGGTGCACCCCTCCTTAGCTAACCTGGTCGCCCAAGACTCCTCTTAAGCGACCATATTGATGACGATCTCAGTGCGGACGCCAGATCAACACAGGATGCTGCGAAACACTACTCCCATCCTCAGACCATCCACCACACCCGGCCTCGCGGTCGCTGGATTACAGGAGCACGCCACCACACCCAGCCGCCAGCGTAATTCTTTCAACCGCTACTTTACCTACAATCTGCGATGTCAACGAACTATTTTTTCTCCATACTCACAGCTTACTCGCCGATTTATCACGAAAACTAATGTGTATAGTGTACTTATTCATTTCTTACTTTGCGTTTCGACGAGAAAGTACACTGCTGCGTATGAAACGAACTGTTGTTACCTTGTGGATCCACGTTGCAGTTTCAGTCACGAATGCAATTCCTTCCTTCACTTAGAGAAAGAAAAAACCACTTTGGTAACTAATGGTACCGTCTCTAGCCGTCACATGTACCCTCTCTTGGTATTGGTGCGAAGAAAATATTGCACTCGATAGTGTCAACACCTTATTCTATTCTTTAATGCAGTTATTTTGCATTGAAAAAGGAAATTCATTCTTTAGAAACACATCTAGAATGCTCATTCAGTACCATTTTATTTTGACGAAAATGTGGAATCACGTAAAGTAAGTATTCAAATCTGCATGTGTCATTATTATATTTATAACGAATGCCGAATGTTTTTCTTTTACATCTTCGGTCTGCCACATTTTCTAACATAATTTCGATTACAGGCTGAGCAACGATAATTTCTTACACTCACGTCGTGGTTTATGTCTACCATTCGTAATCTCCCTCGTTCTCTCTGCTTTCAACTGTGAAACTGAGATGTCTCGAACGCTACACAACGCGTGCGTAAATCTTAGCGCTTCAAGGAGAGTGACGTGCCTCCTCAGTAGTCTCCATGTTCTTGATGCGGATGACAGGACGTCAAGCACCGCCTGTGAGTCACGAATGACCTCTTACTTTGAGAAGCAATCACTCCAGGAGGTTTTCTCCTTTGTGCCTTTAACCTGACCACTTGCGTGCAAGAAACACACATGTCCAATACTTGGAAATAAATTTCGACAGACATATATACTGAGAGATGATAGTTTTAGAAGTGTGTCAAATCTAGCCTCTCTTATATTTTGAAGTCACTAGTGAAGCAGCTCATCTCAGTTTGCAATTGAAAATACAACTCATGGAAAAATATGCAGTCAAGTCTTGAGATATGTGCCTGAATTTTGTAATGGCTGAATGCGGAATTCGACGAAAGGGTTACACTTTCTAGCAAATAATGTGTGCGTAATTGTTTGATCTAGGAAGAAATCGTAGGAATATGGGCGAATACCGAAAGTGAGATTAGAAAGAGTCGGGTGTAGGTCTGGGCGTATCGGACAGGCTGCTACACAGTTCCCACTCTCTGACGCTATCCTTCTGCTAACCGCCACGGGGACTTTTGGCTGCTCAGTTTCCTGCCTGGCCCGGTGCACCCCTCCTTAGCTAACCTGGTCGCCCAAGACTCCTCTTAAGCGACCATATTGATGACGATCTCAGTGCGGACGCCAGATCAACACAGGATGCTGCGAAACACTACTCCCATCCTCAGACCATCCACCACACCCGGCCTCCCGGTCGCTGGATTACAGGAGCACGCCACCACTCCCAGCCGCCAGCGTAATTCTTTCAACCGCTACTTTACCTACAATCTGCGATGTCAACGAACTATTTTTTCTCCATACTCACAGCTTACTCGCCGATTTATCACGAAAACTAATGTGTATAGTGTACTTATTCATTTCTTACTTTGCGTTTCGACGAGAAAGTACACTGCTGCGTATGAAACGAACTGTTGTTACCTTGTGGATCCACGTTGCAGTTTCAGTCACGAATGCAATTCCTTCCTTCACTTAGAGAAAGAAAAAACCACTTTGGTAACTAATGGTACCGTCTCTAGCCGTCACATGTACCCTCTCTTGGTATTGGTGCGAAGAAAATATTGCACTCGATAGTGTCAACACCTTATTCTATTCTTTAATGCAGTTATTTTGCATTGAAAAAGGAAATTCATTCTTTAGAAACACATCTAGAATGCTCATTGAGTACCATTTTATTTTGTCGAAAATGTGGAATCACATAAAGTTAGTATTCAAATCTGCATGTGTCATTATTATATTTATAACGAATGCCGAATGTTTTTCTTTTACATCTCCGGTCTGCCACATTTTCTAACATAATTTCGATTACAGGCTGAGCAACGATAATTTCTTACACTCACGTCGTGGTTTATGTCTACCATTCGTAATCTCCCTCGTTCTCTCTGCTTTCAACTGTGAAACTGAGATGTCTCGAACGCTACACAGCGCATGCGTAAATCTTAGCGCTTCAAGGAGAGTGACGTGCCTCCTCAGTAGTCTCCATGTTCTTGATGCGGATGACAGGACGTCAAGCACCGCCTGTGAGTCACGAATGACCTCTTACTTTGAGAAGCAATCACTCCAGGAGGTTTTCTCCTTTGTGCCTTTAACCTGACCACTTGCGTGCAAGAAACACACATGTCCAACACTTGGAAATAAATTTCGACAGACATATATACTGAGAGATGATAGTTTTAGAAGTGTGTCAAATCTAGCCTCTCTTATATTTTGAAGTCACTAGTGAAGCAGCTCATCTCAGTGTGCAATTGAAAATACAACTCATGGAAAAATATGCAGTCAAGTCTTGAGATATGTGCCTGAATTTTGTAATGGCTGAATGCGGAATTCGACGAAAGGGTTACACTTTCTAGCAAATAATGTGTGCGTAATTGTTTGATCTAGGAAGAAATCGTAGGAATATGGGCGAATACCGAATGTGAGACTAGAAAGAGTCGGGTGTAGGTCTGGGCGTATCGGACAGGCTGCTACACAGTTCCCACTCTCTGACGCTATCCTTCTGCTAACCGCCTCGGGGACTTTTGGCTGCTCAGTTTCCTGCCTGGCCCGGTGCACCCCTCCTTAGCTAATCTGGTCGCCCAAGACTCCTCTTAAGCGACCATATTGATGACGATCTCAGTGCGGACGCCAGATCAACACAGGATGCTGCGAAACACTACTCCCACCCTCAGACCATCCACCACACCCGGCCTCCAGGTCGCTGGATTACAGGAGCACGCCACCACTCCCAGCCGCCAGCGTAATTCTTTCAACCGCTACTTTACCTACAATCTGCGATGTCAACGAACTATTTTTTCTCCATACTCACAGCTTACTCGCCGATTTATCACGAAAACTAATGTGTATAGTGTACTTATTCATTTCTTACTTTGCGTTTCGACGAGAAAGTACACTGCTGCGTATGAAACGAACTGTTGTTACCTTGTGGATCCACGTTGCAGTTTCAGTCACGAATGCAATTCCTTCCTTCACTTAGAGAAAGAAAAAACCACTTTGGTAACTAATGGTACCGTCTCTAGCCGTCACATGTACCCTCTCTTGGTATTGGTGCGAAGAAAATATTGCACTCGATAGTGTCAACACCTTATTCTATTCTTTAATGCAGTTATTTTGCATTGAAAAAGGAAATTCATTCTTTAGAAACACATCTAGAATGCTCATTGAGTACCATTTTATTTTGACGAAAATGTGGAATCACGTAAAGTAAGTATTCAAATCTGCATGTGTCATTATTATATTTATAACGAATGCCGAATGTTTTTCTTTTACATCTCCGGTCTGCCACATTTTCTAACATAATTTCGATTACAGGCTGAGCAACGATAATTTCTTACACTCACGTCGTGGTTTATGTCTACCATTCGTAATCTCCCTCGTTCTCTCTGCTTTCAACTGTGAAACTGAGATGTCTCGAACGCTACACAGCGCGTGCGTAAATCTTAGCGCTTCAAGGAGAGTGACGTGCCTCCTCAGTAGTCTCCATGTTCTTGATGCGGATGACAGGACGTCAAGCACCGCCTGTGAGTCACGAATGACCTCTTACTTTGAGAAGCAATCACTCCAGGAGGTTTTCTCCTTTGTGCCTTTAACCTGACCACTTGCGTGCAAGAAACACACATGTCCAACACTTGGAAATAAATTTCGACAGACATATATACTGAGAGATGATAGTTTTAGAAGTGTGTCAACTCTAGCCTCTCTTATATTTTGAAGTCACTAGTGAAGCAGCTCATCTCAGTTTGCAATTGAAAATACAACTCATGGAAAAATATGCAGTCAAGTCTTGAGATATGTGCCTGAATTTTGTAATGGCTGAATGCGGAATTCGACGAAAGGGTTACACTTTCTAGCAAATAATGTGTGCGTAATTGTTTGATCTAGGAAGAAATCGTAGGAATATGGGCGAATACCGAAAGTGAGATTAGAAAGAGTCGGGTGTAGGTCTGGGCGTATCGGACAGGCTGCTACACAGTTCCCACTCTCTGACGCTATCCTTCTGCTAACCGCCACGGGGACTTTTGGCTGCTCAGTTTCCTGCCTGGCCCGGTGCACCCCTCCTTAGCTAACCTGGTCGCCCAAGACTCCTCTTAAGCGACCATATTGATGACGATCTCAGTGCGGACGCCAGATCAACACAGGATGCTGCGAAACACTACTCCCATCCTCAGACCATCCACCACACCCGGCCTCCCGGTCGCTGGATTACAGGAGCACGCCACCACTCCCAGCCGCCAGCGTAATTCTTTCAACCGCTACTTTACCTACAATCTGCGATGTCAACGAACTATTTTTTCTCCATACTCACAGCTTACTCGCCGATTTATCACGAAAACTAATGTGTATAGTGTACTTATTCATTTCTTACTTTGCGTTTCGACGAGAAAGTACACTGCTGCGTATGAAACGAACTGTTGTTACCTTGTGGATCCACGTTGCAGTTTCAGTCACGAATGCAATTCCTTCCTTCACTTAGAGAAAGAAAAAACCACTTTGGTAACTAATGGTACCGTCTCTAGCCGTCACATGTACCCTCTCTTGGTATTGGTGCGAAGAAAATATTGCACTCGATAGTGTCAACACCTTATTCTATTCTTTAATGCAGTTATTTTGCATTGAAAAAGGAAATTCATTCTTTAGAAACACATCTAGAATGCTCATTGAGTACCATTTTATTTTGACGAAAATGTGGAATCACGTAAAGTAAGTATTCAAATCTGCATGTGTCATTATTATATTTATAACGAATGCCGAATGTTTTTCTTTTACATCTCCGGTCTGCCACATTTTCTAACATAATTTCGATTACAGGCTGAGCAACGATAATTTCTTACACTCACGTCGTGGTTTATGTCTACCATTCGTAATCTCCCTCGTTCTCTCTGCTTTCAACTGTGAAACTGAGATGTCTCGAACGCTACACAGCGCGTGCGTAAATCTTAGCGCTTCAAGGAGAGTGACGTGCCTCCTCAGTAGTCTCCATGTTCTTGATGCGGATGACAGGACGTCAAGCACCGCCTGTGAGTCACGAATGACCTCTTACTTTGAGAAGCAATCACTCCAGGAGGTTTTCTCCTTTGTGCCTTTAACCTGACCACTTGCGTGCAAGAAACACACATGTCCAATACTTGGAAATAAATTTCGACAGACATATATACTGAGAGATGATAGTTTTAGAAGTGTGTCAAATCTAGCCTCTCTTATATTTTGAAGTCACTAGTGAAGCAGCTCATCTCAGTTTGCAATTGAAAATACAACTCATGGAAAAATATGCAGTCAAGTCTTGAGATATGTGCCTGAATTTTGTAATGGCTGAATGCGGAATTCGACGAAAGGGTTACACTTTCTAGCAAATAATGTGTGCGTAATTGTTTGATCTAGGAAGAAATCGTAGGAATATGGGCGAATACCGAAAGTGAGATTAGAAAGAGTCGGGTGTAGGTCTGGGCGTATCGGACAGGCTGCTACACAGTTCCCACTCTCTGACGCTATCCTTCTGCTAACCGCCACGGGGACTTTTGGCTGCTCAGTTTCCTGCCTGGCCCGGTGCACCCCTCCTTAGCTAACCTGGTCGCCCAAGACTCCTCTTAAGCGACCATATTGATGACGATCTCAGTGCGGACGCCAGATCAACACAGGATGCTGCGAAACACTACTCCCATCCTCAGACCATCCACCACACCCGGCCTCCCGGTCGCTGGATTACAGGAGCACGCCACCACTCCCAGCCGCCAGCGTAATTCTTTCAACCGCTACTTTACCTACAATCTGCGATGTCAACGAACTATTTTTTCTCCATACTCACAGCTTACTCGCCGATTTATCACGAAAACTAATGTGTATAGTGTACTTATTCATTTCTTACTTTGCGTTTCGACGAGAAAGTACACTGCTGCGTATGAAACGAACTGTTGTTACCTTGTGGATCCACGTTGCAGTTTCAGTCACGAATGCAATTCCTTCCTTCACTTAGAGAAAGAAAAAACCACTTTGGTAACTAATGGTACCGTCTCTAGCCGTCACATGTACCCTCTCTTGGTATTGGTGCGAAGAAAATATTGCACTCGATAGTGTCAACACCTTATTCTATTCTTTAATGCAGTTATTTTGCATTGAAAAAGGAAATTCATTCTTTAGAAACACATCTAGAATGCTCATTGAGTACCATTTTATTTTGTCGAAAATGTGGAATCACATAAAGTTAGTATTCAAATCTGCATGTGTCATTATTATATTTATAACGAATGCCGAATGTTTTTCTTTTACATCTCCGGTCTGCCACATTTTCTAACATAATTTCGATTACAGGCTGAGCAACGATAATTTCTTACACTCACGTCGTGGTTTATGTCTACCATTCGTAATCTCCCTCGTTCTCTCTGCTTTCAACTGTGAAACTGAGATGTCTCGAACGCTACACAGCGCATGCGTAAATCTTAGCGCTTCAAGGAGAGTGACGTGCCTCCTCAGTAGTCTCCATGTTCTTGATGCGGATGACAGGACGTCAAGCACCGCCTGTGAGTCACGAATGACCTCTTACTTTGAGAAGCAATCACTCCAGGAGGTTTTCTCCTTTGTGCCTTTAACCTGACCACTTGCGTGCAAGAAACACACATGTCCAACACTTGGAAATAAATTTCGACAGACATATATACTGAGAGATGATAGTTTTAGAAGTGTGTCAAATCTAGCCTCTCTTATATTTTGAAGTCACTAGTGAAGCAGCTCATCTCAGTGTGCAATTGAAAATACAACTCATGGAAAAATATGCAGTCAAGTCTTGAGATATGTGCCTGAATTTTGTAATGGCTGAATGCGGAATTCGACGAAAGGGTTACACTTTCTAGCAAATAATGTGTGCGTAATTGTTTGATCTAGGAAGAAATCGTAGGAATATGGGCGAATACCGAATGTGAGACTAGAAAGAGTCGGGTGTAGGTCTGGGCGTATCGGACAGGCTGCTACACAGTTCCCACTCTCTGACGCTATCCTTCTGCTAACCGCCTCGGGGACTTTTGGCTGCTCAGTTTCCTGCCTGGCCCGGTGCACCCCTCCTTAGCTAATCTGGTCGCCCAAGACTCCTCTTAAGCGACCATATTGATGACGATCTCAGTGCGGACGCCAGATCAACACAGGATGCTGCGAAACACTACTCCCACCCTCAGACCATCCACCACACCCGGCCTCCAGGTCGCTGGATTACAGGAGCACGCCACCACTCCCAGCCGCCAGCGTAATTCTTTCAACCGCTACTTTACCTACAATCTGCGATGTCAACGAACTATTTTTTCTCCATACTCACAGCTTACTCGCCGATTTATCACGAAAACTAATGTGTATAGTGTACTTATTCATTTCTTACTTTGCGTTTCGACGAGAAAGTACACTGCTGCGTATGAAACGAACTGTTGTTACCTTGTGGATCCACGTTGCAGTTTCAGTCACGAATGCAATTCCTTCCTTCACTTAGAGAAAGAAAAAACCACTTTGGTAACTAATGGTACCGTCTCTAGCCGTCACATGTACCCTCTCTTGGTATTGGTGCGAAGAAAATATTGCACTCGATAGTGTCAACACCTTATTCTATTCTTTAATGCAGTTATTTTGCATTGAAAAAGGAAATTCATTCTTTAGAAACACATCTAGAATGCTCATTGAGTACCATTTTATTTTGTCGAAAATGTGGAATCACATAAAGTTAGTATTCAAATCTGCATGTGTCATTATTATATTTATAACGAATGCCGAATGTTTTTCTTTTACATCTCCGGTCTGCCACATTTTCTAACATAATTTCGATTACAGGCTGAGCAACGATAATTTCTTACACTCACGTCGTGGTTTATGTCTACCATTCGTAATCTCCCTCGTTCTCTCTGCTTTCAACTGTGAAACTGAGATGTCTCGAACGCTACACAGCGCGTGCGTAAATCTTAGCGCTTCAAGGAGAGTGACGTGCCTCCTCAGTAGTCTCCATGTTCTTGATGCGGATGACAGGACGTCAAGCACCGCCTGTGAGTCACGAATGACCTCTTACTTTGAGAAGCAATCACTCCAGGAGGTTTTCTCCTTTGTGCCTTTAACCTGACCACTTGCGTGCAAGAAACACACATGTCCAATACTTGGAAATAAATTTCGACAGACATATATACTGAGAGATGATAGTTTTAGAAGTGTGTCAAATCTAGCCTCTCTTATATTTTGAAGTCACTAGTGAAGCAGCTCATCTCAGTTTGCAATTGAAAATACAACTCATGGAAAAATATGCAGTCAAGTCTTGAGATATGTGCCTGAATTTTGTAATGGCTGAATGCGGAATTCGACGAAAGGGTTACACTTTCTAGCAAATAATGTGTGCGTAATTGTTTGATCTAGGAAGAAATCGTAGGAATATGGGCGAATACCGAATGTGAGACTAGAAAGAGTCGGGTGTAGGTCTGGGCGTATCGGACAGGCTGCTACACAGTTCCCACTCTCTGACGCTATCCTTCTGCTAACCGCCTCGGGGACTTTTGGCTGCTCAGTTTCCTGCCTGGCCCGGTGCACCCCTCCTTAGCTAATCTGGTCGCCCAAGACTCCTCTTAAGCGACCATATTGATGACGATCTCAGTGCGGACGCCAGATCAACACAGGATGCTGCGAAACACTACTCCCACCCTCAGACCATCCACCACACCCGGCCTCCAGGTCGCTGGATTACAGGAGCACGCCACCACTCCCAGCCGCCAGCGTAATTCTTTCAACCGCTACTTTACCTACAATCTGCGATGTCAACGAACTATTTTTTCTCCATACTCACAGCTTACTCGCCGATTTATCACGAAAACTAATGTGTATAGTGTACTTATTCATTTCTTACTTTGCGTTTCGACGAGAAAGTACACTGCTGCGTATGAAACGAACTGTTGTTACCTTGTGGATCCACGTTGCAGTTTCAGTCACGAATGCAATTCCTTCCTTCACTTAGAGAAAGAAAAAACCACTTTGGTAACTAATGGTACCGTCTCTAGCCGTCACATGTACCCTCTCTTGGTATTGGTGCGAAGAAAATATTGCACTCGATAGTGTCAACACCTTATTCTATTCTTTAATGCAGTTATTTTGCATTGAAAAAGGAAATTCATTCTTTAGAAACACATCTAGAATGCTCATTGAGTACCATTTTATTTTGTCGAAAATGTGGAATCACATAAAGTTAGTATTCAAATCTGCATGTGTCATTATTATATTTATAACGAATGCCGAATGTTTTTCTTTTACATCTCCGGTCTGCCACATTTTCTAACATAATTTCGATTACAGGCTGAGCAACGATAATTTCTTACACTCACGTCGTGGTTTATGTCTACCATTCGTAATCTCCCTCGTTCTCTCTGCTTTCAACTGTGAAACTGAGATGTCTCGAACGCTACACAGCGCGTGCGTAAATCTTAGCGCTTCAAGGAGAGTGACGTGCCTCCTCAGTAGTCTCCATGTTCTTGATGCGGATGACAGGACGTCAAGCACCGCCTGTGAGTCACGAATGACCTCTTACTTTGAGAAGCAATCACTCCAGGAGGTTTTCTCCTTTGTGCCTTTAACCTGACCACTTGCGTGCAAGAAACACACATGTCCAATACTTGGAAATAAATTTCGACAGACATATATACTGAGAGATGATAGTTTTAGAAGTGTGTCAAATCTAGCCTCTCTTATATTTTGAAGTCACTAGTGAAGCAGCTCATCTCAGTTTGCAATTGAAAATACAACTCATGGAAAAATATGCAGTCAAGTCTTGAGATATGTGCCTGAATTTTGTAATGGCTGAATGCGGAATTCGACGAAAGGGTTACACTTTCTAGCAAATAATGTGTGCGTAATTGTTTGATCTAGGAAGAAATCGTAGGAATATGGGCGAATACCGAAAGTGAGATTAGAAAGAGTCGGGTGTAGGTCTGGGCGTATCGGACAGGCTGCTACACAGTTCCCACTCTCTGACGCTATCCTTCTGCTAACCGCCACGGGGACTTTTGGCTGCTCAGTTTCCTGCCTGGCCCGGTGCACCCCTCCTTAGCTAACCTGGTCGCCCAAGACTCCTCTTAAGCGACCATATTGATGACGATCTCAGTGCGGACGCCAGATCAACACAGGATGCTGCGAAACTGTACTCCCATCCTCAGACCATCCACTACACCCGGCCTCCAGGTCGCTGGATTACAGGAGCACGCCACCACTCCCAGCCGCCAGCGTAATTCTTTCAACCGCCACTTTACCTACAATCTGCGATGTCAACGAACTATTTTTTCTCCATACTCACAGCTTACTCGCCGATTTATCACGAAAACTAATGTGTATAGTGTACTTATTCATTTCTTACTTTGCGTTTCGACGAGAAAGTACACTGCTGCGTATGAAACGAACTGTTGTTACCTTGTGGATCCACGTTGCAGTTTCAGTCACGAATGCAATTCCTTCCTTCACTTAGAGAAAGAAAAAACCACTTTGGTAACTAATGGTACCGTCTCTAGCCGTCACATGTACCCTCTCTTGGTATTGGTGCGAAGAAAATATTGCACTCGATAGTGTCAACACCTTATTCTATTCTTTAATGCAGTTATTTTGCATTGAAAAAGGAAATTCATTCTTTAGAAACACATCTAGAATGCTCATTGAGTACCATTTTATTTTGACGAAAATGTGGAATCACGTAAAGTAAGTATTCAAATCTGCATGTGTCATTATTATATTTATAACGAATGCCGAATGTTTTTCTTTTACATCTCCGGTCTGCCACATTTTCTAACATAATTTCGATTACAGGCTGAGCAACGATAATTTCTTACACTCACGTCGTGGTTTATGTCTACCATTCGTAATCTCCCTCGTTCTCTCTGCTTTCAACTGTGAAACTGAGATGTCTCGAACGCTACACAGCGCGTGCGTAAATCTTAGCGCTTCAAGGAGAGTGACGTGCCTCCTCAGTAGTCTCCATGTTCTTGATGCGGATGACAGGACGTCAAGCACCGCCTGTGAGTCACGAATGACCTCTTACTTTGAGAAGCAATCACTCCAGGAGGTTTTCTCCTTTGTGCCTTTAACCTGACCACTTGCGTGCAAGAAACACACATGTCCAATACTTGGAAATAAATTTCGACAGACATATATACTGAGAGATGATAGTTTTAGAAGTGTGTCAAATCTAGCCTCTCTTATATTTTGAAGTCACTAGTGAAGCAGCTCATCTCAGTTTGCAATTGAAAATACAACTCATGGAAAAATATGCAGTCAAGTCTTGAGATATGTGCCTGAATTTTGTAATGGCTGAATGCGGAATTCGACGAAAGGGTTACACTTTCTAGCAAATAATGTGTGCGTAATTGTTTGATCTAGGAAGAAATCGTAGGAATATGGGCGAATACCGAAAGTGAGATTAGAAAGAGTCGGGTGTAGGTCTGGGCGTATCGGACAGGCTGCTACACAGTTCCCACTCTCTGACGCTATCCTTCTGCTAACCGCCACGGGGACTTTTGGCTGCTCAGTTTCCTGCCTGGCCCGGTGCACCCCTCCTTAGCTAACCTGGTCGCCCAAGACTCCTCTTAAGCGACCATATTGATGACGATCTCAGTGCGGACGCCAGATCAACACAGGATGCTGCGAAACACTACTCCCATCCTCAGACCATCCACCACACCCGGCCTCCAGGTCGCTGGATTACAGGAGCACGCCACCACTCCCAGCCGCCAGCGTAATTCTTTCAACCGCTACTTTACCTACAATCTGCGATGTCAACGAACTATTTTTTCTCCATACTCACAGCTTACTCGCCGATTTATCACGAAAACTAATGTGTATAGTGTACTTATTCATTTCTTACTTTGCGTTTCGACGAGAAAGTACACTGCTGCGTATGAAACGAACTGTTGTTACCTTGTGGATCCACGTTGCAGTTTCAGTCACGAATGCAATTCCTTCCTTCACTTAGAGAAAGAAAAAACCACTTTGGTAACTAATGGTACCGTCTCTAGCCGTCACATGTACCCTCTCTTGGTATTGGTGCGAAGAAAATATTGCACTCGATAGTGTCAACACCTTATTCTATTCTTTAATGCAGTTATTTTGCATTGAAAAAGGAAATTCATTCTTTAGAAACACATCTAGAATGCTCATTGAGTACCATTTTATTTTGTCGAAAATGTGGAATCACATAAAGTTAGTATTCAAATCTGCATGTGTCATTATTATATTTATAACGAATGCCGAATGTTTTTCTTTTACATCTCCGGTCTGCCACATTTTCTAACATAATTTCGATTACAGGCTGAGCAACGATAATTTCTTACACTCACGTCGTGGTTTATGTCTACCATTCGTAATCTCCCTCGTTCTCTCTGCTTTCAACTGTGAAACAGAGATGTCTCGAACGCTACACAGCGCATGCGTAAATCTTAGCGCTTCAAGGAGAGTGACGTGCCTCCTCAGTAGTCTCCATGTTCTTGATGCGGATGACAGGACGTCAAGCACCGCCTGTGAGTCACGAATGACCTCTTACTTTGAGAAGCAATCACTCCAGGAAGTTTTCTCCTTTGTGCCTTTAACCTGACCACTTGCGTGCAAGAAACACACATGTCCAACACTTGGAAATAAATTTCGACAGACATATATACTGAGAGATGATAGTTTTAGAAGTGTGTCAAATCTAGCCTCTCTTATATTTTGAAGTCACTAGTGAAGCAGCTCATCTCAGTGTGCAATTGAAAATACAACTCATGGAAAAATATGCAGTCAAGTCTTGAGATATGTGCCTGAATTTTGTAATGGCTGAATGCGGAATTCGACGAAAGGGTTACACTTTCTAGCAAATAATGTGTGCGTAATTGTTTGATCTAGGAAGAAATCGTAGGAATATGGGCGAATACCGAATGTGAGACTAGAAAGAGTCGGGTGTAGGTCTGGGCGTATCGGACAGGCTGCTACACAGTTCCCACTCTCTGACGCTATCCTTCTGCTAACCGCCACGGGGACTTTTGGCTGCTCAGTTTCCTGCCTGGCCCGGTGCACCCCTCCTTAGCTAACCTGGTCGCCCAAGACTCCTCTTAAGCGACCATATTGATGACGATCTCAGTGCGGACGCCAGATCAACACAGGATGCTGCGAAACAGTACTCCCATCCTCAGACCATCCACTACACCCGGCCTCCAGGTCGCTGGATTACAGGAGCACGCCACCACTCCCAGCCGCCAGCGTAATTCTTTCAACCGCCACTTTACCTACAATCTGCGATGTCAACGAACTATTTTTTCTCCATACTCACAGCTTACTCGCCGATTTATCACGAAAACTAATGTGTATAGTGTACTTATTCATTTCTTACTTTGCGTTTCGACGAGAAAGTACACTGCTGCGTATGAAACGAACTGTTGTTACCTTGTGGATCCACGTTGCAGTTTCAGTCACGAATGCAATTCCTTCCTTCACTTAGAGAAAGAAAAAACCACTTTGGTAACTAATGGTACCGTCTCTAGCCGTCACATGTACCCTCTCTTGGTATTGGTGCGAAGAAAATATTGCACTCGATAGTGTCAACACCTTATTCTATTCTTTAATGCAGTTATTTTGCATTGAAAAAGGAAATTCATTCTTTAGAAACACATCTAGAATGCTCATTGAGTACCATTTTATTTTGACGAAAATGTGGAATCACGTAAAGTAAGTATTCAAATCTGCATGTGTCATTATTATATTTATAACGAATGCCGAATGTTTTTCTTTTACATCTCCGGTCTGCCACATTTTCTAACATAATTTCGATTACAGGCTGAGCAACGATAATTTCTTACACTCACGTCGTGGTTTATGTCTACCATTCGTAATCTCCCTCGTTCTCTCTGCTTTCAACTGTGAAACTGAGATGTCTCGAACGCTACACAGCGCGTGCGTAAATCTTAGCGCTTCAAGGAGAGTGACGTGCCTCCTCAGTAGTCTCCATGTTCTTGATGCGGATGACAGGACGTCAAGCACCGCCTGTGAGTCACGAATGACCTCTTACTTTGAGAAGCAATCACTCCAGGAGGTTTTCTCCTTTGTGCCTTTAACCTGACCACTTGCGTGCAAGAAACACACATGTCCAATACTTGGAAATAAATTTCGACAGACATATATACTGAGAGATGATAGTTTTAGAAGTGTGTCAAATCTAGCCTCTCTTATATTTTGAAGTCACTAGTGAAGCAGCTCATCTCAGTTTGCAATTGAAAATACAACTCATGGAAAAATATGCAGTCAAGTCTTGAGATATGTGCCTGAATTTTGTAATGGCTGAATGCGGAATTCGACGAAAGGGTTACACTTTCTAGCAAATAATGTGTGCGTAATTGTTTGATCTAGGAAGAAATCGTAGGAATATGGGCGAATACCGAAAGTGAGATTAGAAAGAGTCGGGTGTAGGTCTGGGCGTATCGGACAGGCTGCTACACAGTTCCCACTCTCTGACGCTATCCTTCTGCTAACCGCCACGGGGACTTTTGGCTGCTCAGTTTCCTGCCTGGCCCGGTGCACCCCTCCTTAGCTAACCTGGTCGCCCAAGACTCCTCTTAAGCGACCATATTGATGACGATCTCAGTGCGGACGCCAGATCAACACAGGATGCTGCGAAACACTACTCCCATCCTCAGACCATCCACCACACCCGGCCTCCAGGTCGCTGGATTACAGGAGCACGCCACCACTCCCAGCCGCCAGCGTAATTCTTTCAACCGCTACTTTACCTACAATCTGCGATGTCAACGAACTATTTTTTCTCCATACTCACAGCTTACTCGCCGATTTATCACGAAAACTAATGTGTATAGTGTACTTATTCATTTCTTACTTTGCGTTTCGACGAGAAAGTACACTGCTGCGTATGAAACGAACTGTTGTTACCTTGTGGATCCACGTTGCAGTTTCAGTCACGAATGCAATTCCTTCCTTCACTTAGAGAAAGAAAAAACCACTTTGGTAACTAATGGTACCGTCTCTAGCCGTCACATGTACCCTCTCTTGGTATTGGTGCGAAGAAAATATTGCACTCGATAGTGTCAACACCTTATTCTATTCTTTAATGCAGTTATTTTGCATTGAAAAAGGAAATTCATTCTTTAGAAACACATCTAGAATGCTCATTGAGTACCATTTTATTTTGTCGAAAATGTGGAATCACATAAAGTTAGTATTCAAATCTGCATGTGTCATTATTATATTTATAACGAATGCCGAATGTTTTTCTTTTACATCTCCGGTCTGCCACATTTTCTAACATAATTTCGATTACAGGCTGAGCAACGATAATTTCTTACACTCACGTCGTGGTTTATGTCTACCATTCGTAATCTCCCTCGTTCTCTCTGCTTTCAACTGTGAAACAGAGATGTCTCGAACGCTACACAGCGCATGCGTAAATCTTAGCGCTTCAAGGAGAGTGACGTGCCTCCTCAGTAGTCTCCATGTTCTTGATGCGGATGACAGGACGTCAAGCACCGCCTGTGAGTCACGAATGACCTCTTACTTTGAGAAGCAATCACTCCAGGAAGTTTTCTCCTTTGTGCCTTTAACCTGACCACTTGCGTGCAAGAAACACACATGTCCAACACTTGGAAATAAATTTCGACAGACATATATACTGAGAGATGATAGTTTTAGAAGTGTGTCAAATCTAGCCTCTCTTATATTTTGAAGTCACTAGTGAAGCAGCTCATCTCAGTGTGCAATTGAAAATACAACTCATGGAAAAATATGCAGTCAAGTCTTGAGATATGTGCCTGAATTTTGTAATGGCTGAATGCGGAATTCGACGAAAGGGTTACACTTTCTAGCAAATAATGTGTGCGTAATTGTTTGATCTAGGAAGAAATCGTAGGAATATGGGCGAATACCGAATGTGAGACTAGAAAGAGTCGGGTGTAGGTCTGGGCGTATCGGACAGGCTGCTACACAGTTCCCACTCTCTGACGCTATCCTTCTGCTAACCGCCACGGGGACTTTTGGCTGCTCAGTTTCCTGCCTGGCCCGGTGCACCCCTCCTTAGCTAACCTGGTCGCCCAAGACTCCTCTTAAGCGACCATATTGATGACGATCTCAGTGCGGACGCCAGATCAACACAGGATGCTGCGAAACACTACTCCCATCCTCAGACCATCCACCACACCCGGCCTCCAGGTCGCTGGATTACAGGAGCACGCCACCACTCCCAGCCGCCAGCGTAATTCTTTCAACCGCTACTTTACCTACAATCTGCGATGTCAACGAACTATTTTTTCTCCATACTCACAGCTTACTCGCCGATTTATCACGAAAACTAATGTGTATAGTGTACTTATTCATTTCTTACTTTGCGTTTCGACGAGAAAGTACACTGCTGCGTATGAAACGAACTGTTGTTACCTTGTGGATCCACGTTGCAGTTTCAGTCACGAATGCAATTCCTTCCTTCACTTAGAGAAAGAAAAAACCACTTTGGTAACTAATGGTACCGTCTCTAGCCGTCACATGTACCCTCTCTTGGTATTGGTGCGAAGAAAATATTGCACTCGATAGTGTCAACACCTTATTCTATTCTTTAATGCAGTTATTTTGCATTGAAAAAGGAAATTCATTCTTTAGAAACACATCTAGAATGCTCATTGAGTACCATTTTATTTTGTCGAAAATGTGGAATCACATAAAGTTAGTATTCAAATCTGCATGTGTCATTATTATATTTATAACGAATGCCGAATGTTTTTCTTTTACATCTCCGGTCTGCCACATTTTCTAACATAATTTCGATTACAGGCTGAGCAACGATAATTTCTTACACTCACGTCGTGGTTTATGTCTACCATTCGTAATCTCCCTCGTTCTCTCTGCTTTCAACTGTGAAACAGAGATGTCTCGAACGCTACACAGCGCATGCGTAAATCTTAGCGCTTCAAGGAGAGTGACGTGCCTCCTCAGTAGTCTCCATGTTCTTGATGCGGATGACAGGACGTCAAGCACCGCCTGTGAGTCACGAATGACCTCTTACTTTGAGAAGCAATCACTCCAGGAAGTTTTCTCCTTTGTGCCTTTAACCTGACCACTTGCGTGCAAGAAACACACATGTCCAATACTTGGAAATAAATTTCGACAGACATATATACTGAGAGATGATAGTTTTAGAAGTGTGTCAAATCTAGCCTCTCTTATATTTTGAAGTCACTAGTGAAGCAGCTCATCTCAGTGTGCAATTGAAAATACAACTCATGGAAAAATATGCAGTCAAGTCTTGAGATATGTGCCTGAATTTTGTAATGGCTGAATGCGGAATTCGACGAAAGGGTTACACTTTCTAGCAAATAATGTGTGCGTAATTGTTTGATCTAGGAAGAAATCGTAGGAATATGGGCGAATACCGAATGTGAGACTAGAAAGAGTCGGGTGTAGGTCTGGGCGTATCGGACAGGCTGCTACACAGTTCCCACTCTCTGACGCTATCCTTCTGCTAACCGCCACGGGGACTTTTGGCTGCTCAGTTTCCTGCCTGGCCCGGTGCACCCCTCCTTAGCTAACCTGGTCGCCCAAGACTCCTCTTAAGCGACCATATTGATGACGATCTCAGTGCGGACGCCAGATCAACACAGGATGCTGCGAAACAGTACTCCCATCCTCAAACCATCCACTACACCCGGCCTCCAGGTCGCTGGATTACAGGAGCACGCCACCACTCCCAGCCGCCAGCGTAATTCTTTCAACCGCTACTTTACCTACAATCTGCGATGTCAACGAACTATTTTTTCTCCATACTCACAGCTTACTCGCCGATTTATCACGAAAACTAATGTGTATAGTGTACTTATTCATTTCTTACTTTGCGTTTCGACGAGAAAGTACACTGCTGCGTATGAAACGAACTGTTGTTACCTTGTGGATCCACGTTGCAGTTTCAGTCACGAATGCAATTCCTTCCTTCACTTAGAGAAAGAAAAAACCACTTTGGTAACTAATGGTACCGTCTCTAGCCGTCACATGTACCCTCTCTTGGTATTGGTGCGAAGAAAATATTGCACTCGATAGTGTCAACACCTTATTCTATTCTTTAATGCAGTTATTTTGCATTGAAAAAGGAAATTCATTCTTTAGAAACACATCTAGAATGCTCATTGAGTACCATTTTATTTTGTCGAAAATGTGGAATCACATAAAGTTAGTATTCAAATCTGCATGTGTCATTATTATATTTATAACGAATGCCGAATGTTTTTCTTTTACATCTCCGGTCTGCCACATTTTCTAACATAATTTCGATTACAGGCTGAGCAACGATAATTTCTTACACTCACGTCGTGGTTTATGTCTACCATTCGTAATCTCCCTCGTTCTCTCTGCTTTCAACTGTGAAACAGAGATGTCTCGAACGCTACACAGCGCATGCGTAAATCTTAGCGCTTCAAGGAGAGTGACGTGCCTCCTCAGTAGTCTCCATGTTCTTGATGCGGATGACAGGACGTCAAGCACCGCCTGTGAGTCACGAATGACCTCTTACTTTGAGAAGCAATCACTCCAGGAAGTTTTCTCCTTTGTGCCTTTAACCTGACCACTTGCGTGCAAGAAACACACATGTCCAACACTTGGAAATAAATTTCGACAGACATATATACTGAGAGATGATAGTTTTAGAAGTGTGTCAAATCTAGCCTCTCTTATATTTTGAAGTCACTAGTGAAGCAGCTCATCTCAGTGTGCAATTGAAAATACAACTCATGGAAAAATATGCAGTCAAGTCTTGAGATATGTGCCTGAATTTTGTAATGGCTGAATGCGGAATTCGACGAAAGGGTTACACTTTCTAGCAAATAATGTGTGCGTAATTGTTTGATCTAGGAAGAAATCGTAGGAATATGGGCGAATACCGAATGTGAGACTAGAAAGAGTCGGGTGTAGGTCTGGGCGTATCGGACAGGCTGCTACACAGTTCCCACTCTCTGACGCTATCCTTCTGCTAACCGCCACGGGGACTTTTGGCTGCTCAGTTTCCTGCCTGGCCCGGTGCACCCCTCCTTAGCTAACCTGGTCGCCCAAGACTCCTCTTAAGCGACCATATTGATGACGATCTCAGTGCGGACGCCAGATCAACACAGGATGCTGCGAAACAGTACTCCCATCCTCAAACCATCCACTACACCCGGCCTCCAGGTCGCTGGATTACAGGAGCACGCCACCACTCCCAGCCGCCAGCGTAATTCTTTCAACCGCTACTTTACCTACAATCTGCGATGTCAACGAACTATTTTTTCTCCATACTCACAGCTTACTCGCCGATTTATCACGAAAACTAATGTGTATAGTGTACTTATTCATTTCTTACTTTGCGTTTCGACGAGAAAGTACACTGCTGCGTATGAAACGAACTGTTGTTACCTTGTGGATCCACGTTGCAGTTTCAGTCACGAATGCAATTCCTTCCTTCACTTAGAGAAAGAAAAAACCACTTTGGTAACTAATGGTACCGTCTCTAGCCGTCACATGTACCCTCTCTTGGTATTGGTGCGAAGAAAATATTGCACTCGATAGTGTCAACACCTTATTCTATTCTTTAATGCAGTTATTTTGCATTGAAAAAGGAAATTCATTCTTTAGAAACACATCTAGAATGCTCATTGAGTACCATTTTATTTTGTCGAAAATGTGGAATCACATAAAGTTAGTATTCAAATCTGCATGTGTCATTATTATATTTATAACGAATGCCGAATGTTTTTCTTTTACATCTCCGGTCTGCCACATTTTCTAACATAATTTCGATTACAGGCTGAGCAACGATAATTTCTTACACTCACGTCGTGGTTTATGTCTACCATTCGTAATCTCCCTCGTTCTCTCTGCTTTCAACTGTGAAACAGAGATGTCTCGAACGCTACACAGCGCATGCGTAAATCTTAGCGCTTCAAGGAGAGTGACGTGCCTCCTCAGTAGTCTCCATGTTCTTGATGCGGATGACAGGACGTCAAGCACCGCCTGTGAGTCACGAATGACCTCTTACTTTGAGAAGCAATCACTCCAGGAAGTTTTCTCCTTTGTGCCTTTAACCTGACCACTTGCGTGCAAGAAACACACATGTCCAACACTTGGAAATAAATTTCGACAGACATATATACTGAGAGATGATAGTTTTAGAAGTGTGTCAAATCTAGCCTCTCTTATATTTTGAAGTCACTAGTGAAGCAGCTCATCTCAGTGTGCAATTGAAAATACAACTCATGGAAAAATATGCAGTCAAGTCTTGAGATATGTGCCTGAATTTTGTAATGGCTGAATGCGGAATTCGACGAAAGGGTTACACTTTCTAGCAAATAATGTGTGCGTAATTGTTTGATCTAGGAAGAAATCGTAGGAATATGGGCGAATACCGAATGTGAGACTAGAAAGAGTCGGGTGTAGGTCTGGGCGTATCGGACAGGCTGCTACACAGTTCCCACTCTCTGACGCTATCCTTCTGCTAACCGCCACGGGGACTTTTGGCTGCTCAGTTTCCTGCCTGGCCCGGTGCACCCCTCCTTAGCTAACCTGGTCGCCCAAGACTCCTCTTAAGCGACCATATTGATGACGATCTCAGTGCGGACGCCAGATCAACACAGGATGCTGCGAAACAGTACTCCCATCCTCAAACCATCCACTACACCCGGCCTCCAGGTCGCTGGATTACAGGAGCACGCCACCACTCCCAGCCGCCAGCGTAATTCTTTCAACCGCTACTTTACCTACAATCTGCGATGTCAACGAACTATTTTTTCTCCATACTCACAGCTTACTCGCCGATTTATCACGAAAACTAATGTGTATAGTGTACTTATTCATTTCTTACTTTGCGTTTCGACGAGAAAGTACACTGCTGCGTATGAAACGAACTGTTGTTACCTTGTGGATCCACGTTGCAGTTTCAGTCACGAATGCAATTCCTTCCTTCACTTAGAGAAAGAAAAAACCACTTTGGTAACTAATGGTACCGTCTCTAGCCGTCACATGTACCCTCTCTTGGTATTGGTGCGAAGAAAATATTGCACTCGATAGTGTCAACACCTTATTCTATTCTTTAATGCAGTTATTTTGCATTGAAAAAGGAAATTCATTCTTTAGAAACACATCTAGAATGCTCATTGAGTACCATTTTATTTTGTCGAAAATGTGGAATCACATAAAGTTAGTATTCAAATCTGCATGTGTCATTATTATATTTATAACGAATGCCGAATGTTTTTCTTTTACATCTCCGGTCTGCCACATTTTCTAACATAATTTCGATTACAGGCTGAGCAACGATAATTTCTTACACTCACGTCGTGGTTTATGTCTACCATTCGTAATCTCCCTCGTTCTCTCTGCTTTCAACTGTGAAACAGAGATGTCTCGAACGCTACACAGCGCATGCGTAAATCTTAGCGCTTCAAGGAGAGTGACGTGCCTCCTCAGTAGTCTCCATGTTCTTGATGCGGATGACAGGACGTCAAGCACCGCCTGTGAGTCACGAATGACCTCTTACTTTGAGAAGCAATCACTCCAGGAAGTTTTCTCCTTTGTGCCTTTAACCTGACCACTTGCGTGCAAGAAACACACATGTCCAACACTTGGAAATAAATTTCGACAGACATATATACTGAGAGATGATAGTTTTAGAAGTGTGTCAAATCTAGCCTCTCTTATATTTTGAAGTCACTAGTGAAGCAGCTCATCTCAGTGTGCAATTGAAAATACAACTCATGGAAAAATATGCAGTCAAGTCTTGAGATATGTGCCTGAATTTTGTAATGGCTGAATGCGGAATTCGACGAAAGGGTTACACTTTCTAGCAAATAATGTGTGCGTAATTGTTTGATCTAGGAAGAAATCGTAGGAATATGGGCGAATACCGAATGTGAGACTAGAAAGAGTCGGGTGTAGGTCTGGGCGTATCGGACAGGCTGCTACACAGTTCCCACTCTCTGACGCTATCCTTCTGCTAACCGCCACGGGGACTTTTGGCTGCTCAGTTTCCTGCCTGGCCCGGTGCACCCCTCCTTAGCTAACCTGGTCGCCCAAGACTCCTCTTAAGCGACCATATTGATGACGATCTCAGTGCGGACGCCAGATCAACACAGGATGCTGCGAAACAGTACTCCCATCCTCAAACCATCCACTACACCCGGCCTCCAGGTCGCTGGATTACAGGAGCACGCCACCACTCCCAGCCGCCAGCGTAATTCTTTCAACCGCTACTTTACCTACAATCTGCGATGTCAACGAACTATTTTTTCTCCATACTCACAGCTTACTCGCCGATTTATCACGAAAACTAATGTGTATAGTGTACTTATTCATTTCTTACTTTGCGTTTCGACGAGAAAGTACACTGCTGCGTATGAAACGAACTGTTGTTACCTTGTGGATCCACGTTGCAGTTTCAGTCACGAATGCAATTCCTTCCTTCACTTAGAGAAAGAAAAAACCACTTTGGTAACTAATGGTACCGTCTCTAGCCGTCACATGTACCCTCTCTTGGTATTGGTGCGAAGAAAATATTGCACTCGATAGTGTCAACACCTTATTCTATTCTTTAATGCAGTTATTTTGCATTGAAAAAGGAAATTCATTCTTTAGAAACACATCTAGAATGCTCATTGAGTACCATTTTATTTTGTCGAAAATGTGGAATCACATAAAGTTAGTATTCAAATCTGCATGTGTCATTATTATATTTATAACGAATGCCGAATGTTTTTCTTTTACATCTCCGGTCTGCCACATTTTCTAACATAATTTCGATTACAGGCTGAGCAACGATAATTTCTTACACTCACGTCGTGGTTTATGTCTACCATTCGTAATCTCCCTCGTTCTCTCTGCTTTCAACTGTGAAACAGAGATGTCTCGAACGCTACACAGCGCATGCGTAAATCTTAGCGCTTCAAGGAGAGTGACGTGCCTCCTCAGTAGTCTCCATGTTCTTGATGCGGATGACAGGACGTCAAGCACCGCCTGTGAGTCACGAATGACCTCTTACTTTGAGAAGCAATCACTCCAGGAAGTTTTCTCCTTTGTGCCTTTAACCTGACCACTTGCGTGCAAGAAACACACATGTCCAACACTTGGAAATAAATTTCGACAGACATATATACTGAGAGATGATAGTTTTAGAAGTGTGTCAAATCTAGCCTCTCTTATATTTTGAAGTCACTAGTGAAGCAGCTCATCTCAGTGTGCAATTGAAAATACAACTCATGGAAAAATATGCAGTCAAGTCTTGAGATATGTGCCTGAATTTTGTAATGGCTGAATGCGGAATTCGACGAAAGGGTTACACTTTCTAGCAAATAATGTGTGCGTAATTGTTTGATCTAGGAAGAAATCGTAGGAATATGGGC